>NC_133140.1:37316961-37619045 GCF_048418815.1 Hemitrygon akajei
ATTCCATTAAAATAAATCGACGCGCTTTGTAACGTGTATACACAAACCACAGTTTCAATTTCAACGCAGGTGGAAAGCAAATCAAAGAACACCGACATATAACACCGAATTATATCTGCTGTAATTACAGTTATTTTATAATGCTAACATTACAACCTGCGAACATTTAATTGGCAATCGTCACTGAAGTTAAATGTGACGTTCCTTTCTGGTGGTTAAGCAACAGCCTACCTTCCACTGCGCACTGAGTAGACAGGTCAATGGGGGTCCGGCAGCTTCTTTCAATCAACTTTATATAGAGAGAAATGTGACCAACGTCTTCAGCTACCCAATGAAGACGAACTGCCCGGAATCGGCGAGCGTAGAGAGGGACGGTGCTCTCTGAGAGCAGTTGTGTGATTGTGTCGGGATGTTCAGCACCACTGACACGCCCACTGCTCTCCGGCGCCACCCCTCCAAACCCCAAATACACTCACACTTAGCAATGAAGCACTGGACATCTTGTACCTCCTTGTCCTTTGGCCGCAGCGTGGAACCGGCCTTTCAGCCCCGCGATCTGACCCTAGCATAATCACAGGACAATTTGCAATGACCAATTAAGCTACCCAACTGGTACGTCTTTGGACTGTGGAAGGAAACCGGAGCATCTGGAGGAAACACACGCGGCCACGAGGAGAATGTACAAACTCCTTACAAGCAGGGCCTGGCAGATGGAGTACAACACTGGTAAATCCACAATGGAAGAAGAAATAGAAAATCAGATTAGTACTTAAATGGTGAAAGACTGCAGCATGTTGTTATGCAGAAGAATTTGGGAGTGCTTGTGCATGTATTACAAAAGGTTGATTTGTAGGTACAACAGGTTATCAAGAAGGTTGACCTTTGTTGCCGGAGGGATTAAATTTAAGCGCATGGAAGTCATGCTGTAACTGTACAGGGTACTAGTGAGGCTGCACCACAGTTCTGTTCTTCTCACTTGAGGCTTTGGAAGCCGTTCACCCAGTTGCATCTGGAGTTGAGAGGGTTAGTCTATGAGGAGAGATTGAGTCACTTGTTGGAACTCAGAAAAATGTGAGGTGATCTTATAGAATCATATAAAATTATGAAAGAGATAAATAAGATAGAGGCAAGAATGTTGTAAGTGAGCCTCACAATTCAGAGAAATATATTTAGGATGGAGATGAGGAGAAATTGCTATTTCCAGTGAGTATGAATTTCAGAATCACGTTCATTATCACCGGCATGTGACGTGAAATTTGTTAACAGCAGCAATTCAATGCAATACATAATCTAGCAGAGAGAAAAAATAATAAAATAAAACATATAAATAAACAAGTAAATCAATTATGTATATTGAATAGGTTTTTAAAAAAATATGCAAAATCAGAAATACTGTATATTAAAAACAAAGCGAGGTAGTGCCCAAAGCTTCAATGTCCATTTAGGAATCGATGGCAGAGGGGAAGAAGCTGTTCCTGAATTGCTGAGTGTGTGCCTTCAGGCTTCTGATGGTAACAGTGAGAAAAGGGCATGCACAGTATTGCAGGTTCTGAGGCAGTTGATGAGACCAATGTGGTAACTGTAGGGGGCTCTTCCACAGATGGGGCAGGAAGATGAAGTGGTACACTCCTTCTCCCAATTAGGAAGGGCAGGGACTCAAAGTCCTACTGCTCCTCCACATTTGCAATTGTGGGTGTTACTGACAATCAGAATCAAGTCTATTATCACTAATGTCATGAATTTTGTTGTTTTGCGACAACAGTACAGTGCAATACTTATACTATAAATTATAAGGAAGTTATATTAAAAATAAGTGGTGCAAAATGAGAGCAATGATCAGAATCAGGTTTAACATCACAGGTAGACGTCATGAAATTTGTTGTTGTGTGACACAGTGAAATAGTATCCACGGGTATATTGACCACTAAGAAACCTGATGGCCAAGGAGAAGAAGCTGTTCCTAAAGAATTGAGTGTGTCCCTTCAGGCTTTTACCTCATTACTGATAATAGTAATGTTGGATGTTACAGTTTTCAGGGGAGGCCTCAAGTACATTTTTGAATCTTTCCTCTATCTGTGGTAGTCTCTTCCTGTAACTGAGCTTGAAATATAACGTAATTTTCAGGAGTCTGGTATTAGGCATACAGCAATGTTGTCTGGCTAACATAGCCAGTTGAGTGTAACTAGGGTCTCAAAGTGTCCTGGCAGAGATCACTAATATTTAGTTCAAGTATTCTTCTCGTGAATCTGGAGGATCTTGCAGAGATAGTGTTGATCTGACCATGCCAGTATCTTGAGATGTCTGCTGAAGACAGTCCAGGTCTCAGAAGTAAACAAAAATGCAGGGATTACTGATGCTTGGCAAACTATACATTTATTATACACAGAGGTCTAAAATTATTATCTTCAAACAACTTTTCTTCAATCAACCAAAGTACCCCAACGATTTTCTTGATGTATCTTGACACCAATGTAGCACTTCACCGCCAATTAACATCCCCCAGGCACGGAGCTAATTTTCAGAACTAATGAGAAGCCATACAATCCACAATAGTTACACGTCAGAACCAAGAGCAAATGAACCTCAGCAACTGAGTCACAATATAGCACCAATACCTGCATTTGTGTGCTCAAGACATCTTCAACTCATTCAGTAAAACATATGAGAGAATTCACCTTACAATGAATATCTGCCCCTAAAGGTCCTCTGAACAACACTGCCCTCCAACAGTGAAGGAGCACGCTGAGACTCTGGAAAGTGTGAACCACTTTCCATCTCTTGGGAGCTGCCTCTCATCAATGGTGAAATATGCCATTGGCTTCAGTGCACCTGGACAGCTGTTCAATTGAAAGAAAGGGTGTTCAAAGTTCTAAAGGATACAGGGTAAAGTAGATTGGATAGCTAAGAAATGATATTAAATGGGAAAATGTGCTTGAGATACTACTTGAGTAGTACTACTCCTCTTTCTATATAACTACAAAATAAACTTGTCCATTTTTGACAACCAGGGATGGAGGTTATACAGCTCGAATAAAATCATTCTCTTGCCTACAAGTTTCAAATAAAAAGCTGTTTAAGATATGTTTTTGAAGGACAAAATCTACAAATAAACAAAACACACTAGTGTATGGATTTTCAGAAAGAATTAGCTAAAAGATATGAAAATATTTAGAGGTACCATGTAAAAGTAAAACAATGCTCAATGTCTCTCCCTGGTCTTTAACTTTTGCAGAATAAGAGAGAACAAATTCTCTCTTATTCTGCATGGACCACTTACAAATTGAATATCTGAGTTTTTTTTTAATACTGCCTGCCCATAGGAGAAAATCCCATTTAAATCAAGTGCTTCATCCCTAAAAATCATTCCAGTAAATCTCCAGGACCTTTGCATTATTCTCAAAATGTGATGATCAGATTGAATTCAATACTCGAGTTGTGAAAACAAAGTTCAATAAAGGTTCATTCTATCTTGTTAGGTTGTATACTTGATGCTCCATTTATGTACACTTTAATAGCTTTCTTTAATGATTTCTGCACATACTTACTGAAGACACATTGTTCATGCATTCTTGTATATTTGTTCCACATGTTATTATCACCCCTCCTTCACAAGGAAATAATAGTGGACTTCAGAAAAATGTAAACCACAGCCCTCTGTAAATACATGGCTCCTCCATAGAGAGAGTTAAAAGCACTAAGTTCCTGGGAGCTCATCACCTGGACCCTCATTATCACCTCCCTGAACAAAGTGGCACAGCAGAGCCTCCAGTTCTGAAGAAGATTGAGGCAAGCACGGACCCCCACCCCTCCCAATCTTAACTGTGTTTTACAGCACCATTGACAGCGTCTTGACAAGCTGCATCTCCATCTGGTATGGGAGCAGTTGAGCATCGGACCAGAAGAACTGTGAGAACAGCAAGGAAATCACACGGGTCTCCCTACCACCCATCAGGGAAATTATCAGGAGTGCTAAGTACGATTAAGTATTATTAAGGAATCCACCCAACCACCCAGCACCCTCTTTGACTTTCTACCACCAAGCAGGAGATCATGATGCATTAAAAACAAGGATGGTCAGGACGAGAAAGTTTCCTCCCCCAGGACATTAGGCTTCTGAACTCCCTGCTGCATCGTATTCAAAGTGTCACTGGTTAATCAGTACTGTACCTTAGGATATTTAATATTAATGCAGTTTAATTATTATGTGTGATCCATTTGTAGATTTTATCCTTACTTTCATAAGTTATCAAGTGATATGTGTACACCTGGTTCAAAGAAATGTTGTCTCATTATATATACAGGATATGGTTATATACATGTATTATAGTTAAATGACAATAAACTTGACATTGCTTTAACTGAAATACATCTTATTGGACATAAGGCTTGTGATTTCAAATTAAATCAATACTGAGCAAGTGAAGTGTTATAGTTTTAATCTGCATTGCCTTCAAATATTATCTTTTGAATTCAAAGTGGTCTTTCACAACCCTTTTCATCAGTACCGATTTGTCTGCATTCTGAACGTATAGACTGTTGTTTTACTTCTTGCATTAAATATCACCTGCCACATGCTAGTTCATATATTTAAGACTCTGTTTTGTGCTAAAGTTAATCCTTAAACATCTTACTTTTCATTATTCTAAGTTCTAAGTTTAATGCCATCTGTAAATTTAAAAAACATTTCTTTTAGACTGAAATCAAAGTCATTAAAATATCCATTGCTTTGATCTCAGCACCAGTGCCCAAATCTTAAAATCTTAAAAGTAATCATACAACATAATTTTTAAAGTATGTTATTATTTACAGAAAACAATTTCCATTGCCTTCTTATTCATACGCACATTTTTCTAATCACAATTTTCCCCAACCCTGTCCCTAAAGAAGTGGCTCCAAAATCTAAGTTGTGGATATTCTACGATTGCTAATTATCACAAATGGCTTTACATAAGCACACCTTAGTTGCTATCAGACAAAGAATAGTTTGCTGGTAACAATGCATCTGGTCATTGACTATTCTGAACAGTGCTATGGAAAGAACATTCCATTTGCTTAGTCACTCTCACATGTGTCCTGCTGCATAATGATGCCAATTTTCCTCTTCCCCAAATCGTGATAGATTCAGCTCATACACAACATGAGTTGTCTGGTTAAAATATTTGATCTGTTAAAAATACAAGGTTGTTCAGATAAGAATAAAAGAAAATGGAGCTTCAGAAAATGTTATAATTGATCAATTAATTTTATAAAGGCTATATTTGTGTTGTTTTCTTTCTGTTTGCACTTTTTCCTACCTTTATTGACATCAGAAACTTTGGTGCACTATTATGTGTTTGCCATTAAGACAATAGGAGTTGTTAATTCAACAACTGGTAACATCAACACAAAGTTAATGGCTTGTTTCCAGCACAGACCACCAGATACAAGTACAAGAACCTTAATATGTTGGGGATAATAGTAACACCATTGTGCCCAGAGACTTTTGCAAGAATGGTTGGTGAGGCGGATGGGAATGGTGGTGGTGGAGCTGTCAAAATTGCTTGAACTGCATAGCTAATCAATTGAAAAAAAATATTGAACTAACAGCTGACGCCACACTGACTTGATGTTATTCTTTTCATCCATTATGGCAAACTAAACCTGCTTGACTGATCCAGAAACAGATTCCTATTGATTAAAATAGCTTCGTCCATTACTTGTATTCCCTCTAATGTATTTCTAGGATGGGAATGCCACAGTGATTACTCTGGTTTCTAGTTTTGGTTTAGCCAATTATTTTGCTGATATACAAACCAGTTGCCTTTAACTGACAGGATTGGTCACCGATCTCTAACCATCAGCAAGTGAGTGAACAGTCAAATTGTAACTCCAAGAAAGATGCGGTCTTGGAGAAAACTAATTTTTCAGTGACAAAATTTGATGGTGCTTTGACCTAAAGTTAATTTAATGCAACCAGATTGACCAACTTCTCAGTGAAGATTTAAAAAGGTAAAGGACTTAGTGGATAATAATATAAATATGTACTTAACAGATGAATATCACCATTGCACATTTATGTATAGCAATAAGGAAACATTGGCTCCAATTATTGAATAATTATTCCATCATATTGATAAAGCATGAAAATGTCAGTCAATCCAACCAAAGGAAGTGGGGTGGGTGGGTTAAGGTCAGAAAAACTACAGATGGAATTATTTTGACACACCTCAATTATTACCCTGTAGAAGAATCTAAATGCTGTTTGCTATGTTCTAGCATGACATACCAAGTCCTGATGTAGGGTCTCGGTCCGAAACATCGTCCTCTTATTCCTCTCCATAGATGTTGCCTGATCTGCTGAGTTTCTCCAGCATTTTCTATTTATTGTTGTCCTGGATTTCTAGCATCTGCAGAATATCACGTTTATACTAAGTTTGTGTAATTTCCAGGTCGAGAACCCTCAGCTATCAATAGAGGTGATGGAATGCAATAATTCTGGTCAATACCTAGACTGGAATTACACTTTGGACTGGTTGAGCTCATTTCATTGCCACCTCACCCACAGTAATTATTTGATCAATGCAACTTACTAAATTTCTGATTCTCCACTTAAATGAACTATACATAGCTATCCAGACAAATCTTAATTTCAATTATCAGCAAGGTGAGGATGCATGTTCTATTACAAACCATTAACATGAACTTGAACAAGGTATTAGTGTTTTAAAACTTATTTCAATGCTCACACTACTAATATTTGCTTTGAACAACCATAATTGAAAAATGATAACCACTTTTTAAAGAAACTTGTATGATTATGACAAAATTTTATAATAAGGCTACTCACTTTAAAAGTAGCAGAGCATGGACCATCTTTTGATTTATAGTGATTGTAATAAATACATCGTAGACTTGTATGTTATAATATTAAACAGAGATCAGTCAAATACATGCTAGTAGTACCAGATGATAACACTTTGATTCTCTGCATGCAACAAATGCAAAATATTAATAAGTTCTAATTATGGACTGTAATGTGCTACACCAGTAAATTTGCTCAGGAAAATTGGAAACTTACCTTCTTTACTTCTCATTTATTTTTCCACTCCAATTTAATCAAAATACCAAGCAACAAATTTCTTGATAGTGAGATAAAATGGTTTTATACCTGAACCAAGATCCAAGATACCAAATGAAGCGCGAGTGAGTTTGAAGAAAATAACAGATGGTTTTAATGTGTTGTCAAGCCATCAGTCTTCATTTATTTTTCTTTTAACAATAAAATTTATAGCTAGCTTAGCGATTAGCAAGAGGAAAGATCAATATGATGCAGAGCCAATTTATTTTCCAAAGAACTGCGATTTTAAAAGGATTATTGCAAATTTAAAAGGGTTTTTGCAAATTTCTATAGACGTACAGTAGAGATACTTGGGCTGGTTGCAACACAACCTGGAATGGAATCTCCAATGCCCAGGATTGCCAAAGGCTGCAAGGGTTGTAGATTTAACCAGCTCCATCATGGGCACATATTAAAGACATCTTCAAGAAGCAGTGCTTTAAGAAGGCAACATTCATTACTGAAGACTCTCACCATCCAGGACATGTTCACTTCTTACTAGTATAATCAAGGAGGAGGTACACGACCCTGAAGACCTACACAATAATTCAGAATTTGTTTCTTCCCCTGTGCTATCAGATTTCTGAATGGTCATGAAAATGAAATCTCTTTTTGCCCTTTTATTTTGTAATTTACAGTAATTTATGATTTTGTGTGGTACTGCTGCCAATAAACAACAAACTTCGCATTACATAAAACAGTGATAGTAATTTTGGTTCTGGGCTAACTTTTTAGATGTTGTCAATCATTTACTTTTAAAATGACATGCATGCTTGTCCAGGAGTAGTATTCCATAAGAAATATTTGCAAATAACCCAAATTTATAATCACACTCCAAGTTTTCCAAGTAATCAAGGTGATGAAAAGCAGGATGAGTGATTATTTGTGGCACGATAGTTCCTTCCAGCTCAACAGGACATGGGAGCATAACCCTTCTGCTTATTGAGTACAAGCATTTCAATGTTATCAGGAAGCACCTGTTTAGTTGTCTTCCCATTAAAATTGATTGTCATATATTTATGAATTTTAATGGAAACATATTGCATGTCTAACAGTTTTTAACATCACAAAAAAGCTACAGTTCGTACTGTTTTTTACTGAGATATTCAGTGTATAGTTAAGGAAAAAAACATTTTCAAGGTGAGTAATATATTCATCTTCATCCATTATCTTTCTCCAGGAATTCTTGCTGTAGCACTTGTATTCTTTTGAAAAATTAAAAAAAAGACCGAACTGTATTCACATAGTATTAAAGCACGAAATGCATCTTGTTGATTAACTGCTCTGTAACCTCTTGGGATTAATCAATCATCTTCCACCATGCAGATCACATCACTTTATATCCCCCTTTTCCCTTCTGCTGCCATTTGTCTCTAGGACTCTTGAATAATATGACAGACCAACACTGATGTTCAGCAAGTACTTACTCATCTAGCTCGGTCAGCAATAATTTAGTAAGGGAAATCATCACAATCAAGTTTCAGTCTGTACACAAGCAGAAAAATTTCCACCTTGCCCTGCTTCGGAGTATATTCAAAAACAAACGTTATGTAGGATTGTTAATGGAAATAGTCAGAAAAAGCTGCATGACTGCTAATTGGAAGAAGAAAAAGTAAACTGTAATTCCATCTATAACCTACTGCTACCACATAACAAAGGACTGGACTTGTTGGCTTTCTCTACAACATATGTCACTACAGCACATACTTCTAAACTGAAGAGGTTAGCCTACAAAAAACAAAAGTCTCAATGAGAGATGTCCAAAGTTTAATACCACTGCTCAGCATTCCTATAAATATCTATAAACTGAACTTCAGACAGGTTAAATAGTGCAGTGCAGGCCTTCAGTGAAAACAAAGAATTGATAACTTCGCATGAGAAGTGGTCTGATGAAGGAATGTGAAAACAGTAACAATATGCAAAAGACATTTGGATCAGTACATGGATAGTAGGGGTTTAGGAGAGATCTAAGCCACATGCTACCAGTGGGACTGGCGCAGTCAACACTAGATTTGGTGGACTAATATGATCGGGACCATTTGGACAACAGGAGCTCGTCTGTCAAGACACTGTTCATTAACTACAACTTGGGGTTCAACAAAATAATTCCATCAAACTCATCATCAAGCTTCAAGACCTGAGCCTCTGAACCTCCCTCTGAAATTGGATACTCAACTTCCTCACTGACAGACCTCAGTGAGGATTGGTAATGATGTATCTTCTCCAAGGCTGCACAAGTCCTCTACACTATTCTTTATACACACAATTGCATATTAAGCACAACTCCAATTATATTTGCAAATTCACCAATGACACTATTGTTGGATGAATCACAAGTGATGTGAATCAGCTTAACAGAGCTTCTGGTTACGTGGTGCTGGAACAAGTTTTTGCTCAGCGTCAGCAAAACTAAAGAGCCAATTGTTGACTTCAGCAAGGGGAAGTAGGGTGAACATGCGGCAGTCTACATTGGTGGTGGAGAGTCAGCAAATTCCTGGGTGTTAACAGATCAGATGTCTGTTCTGAGCTGAGCACATAGATGCAATCTTAAGGAAAGCGCACCCTTTACTTTGTTAGGTGGTTAAGGAGCTTCAGCCTATCATCAAACACTCAACAGATATATTATTAGAAGTATCCTGTCTGAATGCATAGGACCATAGGAAGCTGCAGAGTAGTGCACTCTGCCCAAAACATCATGGACACGCCCCTCCACAACCTACAGGAGGAGGAGCCTCAAGAAGGCAACATTCAAAGGTTCCTCACTAATCACTTCATACCATCCTTTCACAACTACCTTCGAGCAAGATGACTTTCAAACCCGCAGGTCCCACACCATCAAGTTCAAGAACAGCCACTTGTCTTCAACTAGTTATTGATGCAACCAGCAAAACCCTTAGCAAAACTATGAACACTGATTACTTTTCACTAAATGGATATTTTTCACTTTAATTGTTCTTTCTTGTAAAAAACTATATAGATAGATAGATAGATACTTTATTCATCCCCATGGGGAAATTCAACATTTTTTCCAATGTCCCATACACTTATTGTAGCAAAAATAATTACATACAATACTTAACTCAATATAAATATGATATGCATCTAAAATCACCCTCTCAAAAAGCATTAATAAATAGCTTTTAAAAAGTTCTTAATAGTTTACTAAAATACATTGAATGGTAACTTAAGCTCAGTCCTAACCCCGGCACTTTAACATATCTTACCCCTGGCGGTTGAATTGTAAAGCCGAATGGCATTGGGGAGTATTGACCTCTTCATCCTGTCTGAGGAGCATTGCATCGATAGCAACCTGCTGCTGAAGCTGCTTCTCTGTCTCTGGATGGTGCTATGCAGTGGATGTTCAGGGTTTTCCATGATTGACCGTAGCCTACTCACCGCCCTTCGCTCTGCTACCGATGTTAAACTCTCCAGTTCTGTGCTCACGACAGAGCCCGCCTTCCTTACCAGCTTATTAAGACGTGAGGCGTCCCTCTTCTTAATGCTGCCTCCCCAACACACCACCACAAAGAAGAGGGCGCTCTCCACAACTGACCTATAGAACATCTTCAGCATCTCACTACAGACATTGAATGACGCCAACCTTCTAAGGAAGTACAGTCGACTCTGTGCCTTCCTGCACAAGGCATCTGTGTTGGCAGTCCAGTCTAGCTTCTCGTCTATCTGCACTCCCAGATACTTGTAGGTCTTAACCTGTTCCACACATTCTCCATTAATGATCACTGGCTCCATATGAGGCCATATATAGCTTAAATTGTGTTTTTCTGGTGAGTACTGGTTACATGATGCTACGTACGTGCCTATGATGCTGCTGCAAGTGAGCTTTTCTATTACACCTCTGTGTATATGTATTCAGGTACATGGCAATAAGTTTCACTTTGACCAGGCTCAGCACTGATGGGTTGGGCTGAAGGGCCTTTTTCCATACTCCATAAGCAGTTTCCTTTGGAGCTGCTCCACGAAAATGCTATCATTAGCTCCCCCCACCCCCAAACCAGAATTATCAGGTTGTGCACATGGAAAGACTTGATCTTTGTGCAGGTTTTTAATAGTTTTGTCTACCACTGTTCAGTGTAGGATACCATAGAATCTAGGACCAAAAATGTATCAGAAACATCATTCATTCTGATGCTGTGGAACATATACAGCATATTTTTGTGCAGGCTAATTATACATTGAAAACCTACAATACAGGTCCTTCGGCCCACAAAGCTGTGCTGAAGATGTCCTTACCTTAGAAATTACCTAGGGTTACACATAGCCCTCTATTTTTCACAGCTCCATGTACCTATCCAGGAATGTCTTAAAAGACCATATCGTATCCTCCTCCACCACTGTCGCTGGCAGCCGATTCCACGCACTCACCACTCTCTGCGTAAAAAACTTACCCCAACATCTCCTTTGTACCTACTTCCAAGCACCTTAAAACTGTACCCTCTCGTGCTAGCCATTTCAGCCCTGGGAAAAAGCCTCTATTAAAATTATTTTGAACTCCATGGAGCATGTGGGGATCCTCCGATATCCAGGCAAACTTTCTCTTCTTTCTTTCTTTTTTTTCTTTCTTTAGACACGGGTTAAGGGGGGGAGGGTTAAGGGGAGGGGAGAGGGTTAATATTATTTTTCTCTTTCTTACTATTTTATAATTACATTTATTCTTTGTAATTTTCTAAAAATTTAATAAATAAAAAAATTTAAAAAACTTATTTTCATAAGGAATGCCCCCCAATCCAGGCAACATCCTTGTAAATCTCCTCTGCACCCTTTCTATTGGCTTCCACATCCTTCCTGTAGTGAGGCGACCAGAAATGAGCACAGTACTCCAAGTGGGGTCTGACCAGGATCCTATGTAGCTGCAACATTACCTCTCGGCTCCTAAACTCAATCCCACAATTGAAGGCCAATGCACTGTATGCCTTCTTAACCACAGAGTCAACCTGTGCAGCAGCTTTAAATGTTCTATCGACTCGGACCCCAAGATCCCTCTGATCTTCCACACTGCCAAGAGTCTTACCATTAATACTATATTCTGCCATCATATTTGACTTACCAAAATGAACCACCTCACACTTACCTGGGTTGAATTCCATCTGCCACTTCTCAGCCCATTTTTGCATCCTGTCAATGCCCTACTGTAACCTCTGACAACCCTCCACACTATCCACAACACCCCAACATTTGTGTCATCAGCAAATTTACTAACCCATCCCTCCACTTCCTCATCCAGGTCATTTATAAAAATCACGAAGAGTAGCGGTCCCAGAACAGATCTCTGAGGCACACCACTGGTCACCGACCTCCATGCAGAGTATGACCCATCTACAACCACTCTTTGCCTTCTGTGGGCAAGCCAGTTCTGGATCCACAAAGCAATGTCCCCTTGGATCCCATGCCTCCTTACTTTCTCAATAAGCCTTGCATGGGGTGCCTTATCAAACGCCTTGCTGAAATCCATATACAGTACATCTACTGCTCTACCTCTATTAATGTGTTCAGTCACATCCTCAAAAAATTCATCAGACTTGTAAGGCACGACCTGCCTTTCACAAAGCCATGCAGACTATTCCTAATCATATTATGGCTCTCCAAATGTTCATAAATCCTGCCTCTCAGGATCTTCTCCATCAACTTATCAACCACTGAAGACTCACTGGTCTATAATTTCTTGGGCTATCTCTACTCCCTTTTTTGAATAAAGGAACAACATCCACAACCCTCCAGAACCTCTCCCGTCCCCACTGATGATGCCAAGATCATTGCCAGAGGCTCAGCAATTTTTCTCTTGCCTCCACAGTAGTGTGGGGTACATCTCATCCGGTCCCAGTGACTTATCCAACTTGATGCTTTCCAAAAGCTCCAGCACATCCTCTTTCTTAATATCTATATGCTCAGGCTTTTCAGTATGTTGTATGTCATCCCTACAATCACCAGGATCCTTTTCCATAGTGAATATTGAAGCAAATTACTCATTAGGTACCTCTGCTATCTCCTCCTGTTCCATACATACTTTTCCACTGTCACACATGAATGCTCCTATTCTCTCACATCTTATCCTCTTGCTCTTGACATACTTGTAGAATGTCTTGGGGCTTTCCTTAATCCTGTCCGCTAAGGCATTCTCATGGCCCCTTCTGGCTCTCCTAATTTTTCTTAAGCTCCTTCCTGCTAGCCTTATAATCTTCTAGATCTCTATCATTACCTAGTTTCTTGAAACTTTTGTAAGCTTTTCTTTTCTTGAATAGATTTACAACAGTCTTTGTACACCATGGTTCCTGTACCCTACCATCCTTTCTCTCATTGGAATGTACCTATGCAGAACTTCAAATATCCCGTGAACATTTGCCACATGTCCCTGAGAACATCTGTTCCCAATTTATGCTTCCAAGTTCCTGCCTGATAGCCTAGTATTTCCCCTTACTCTAATTAAATGCTTTCCCAACTTGTCTGTTCCTATCCCTCTCCGATGCTATGGTAAAGGAGATAGAATTGTGATCACTATCTCCAAAGTGCTCTCCCACTGAGAGACCTGACCAGGTTCATTTCCCAATACCAGATCAAGTACAGCCTCTCCTCTTGTAGGCTTATCTACATATTGTGTCAAGAAACCTTCCTGAACACACCTATCTAAACCTATACTCTAGGGACATGCCAATCAATATTTGGGAAATTAAAATCTCCCACTACAACAACCCTGTTATTATTACACCTTTCCAGAATTTGCTTCCCTATGTGTTTCTTGATGTCTGTGTTACTATTGGCAGGTCTTTAAAAGAATACCTAGTAGAGTTACTGATCCCTTCCTGTTGCCAACTTCCACCCACAGACACTCTGTAGACAATTCCTCCATGGCTTTCTCCTTTTCTGCAGCTGTGACACTATCTCTGATCAACAGTACCACACCCCCACCTCTTTTGCCTCCCTCCCTGTCCTTTCTGAAACATCTAAAGCCTAGCACTCCAAGTAACCATTCCTGCCCCTGCACCATCCAAGTCTCTGTAATGGCCACATCATCATAGCTCCAAGTATTGATCCACACTTTAAGCTCATCCGCTTTGTTCATAATACTCCTTGCATTAGAATAGACACACCTCAAACCATCGGTCAGAGCACATCCCTTCTCTCTCACCTGCCTATCTTCCCACTCGCACTGTCTCCAAGCTTTCTTTATTTGTGACCCAACCACCTCTTCCTCTGTCTCTTCAGTTCGGTTCCCACCCCCCAGCAATTCTAGTTTAAGCTAGAATAGTTTCTAGTTTATATAGCTTCAGCAAACCTCCCTGCCAGGATGTTGGTCCCCTGGGATTCAAATGCAACCTGTCCTTCTTGTACAGGTCACTGCTGCCCCAAAAGAGATCCCAATAATCCAGAAATCTGAATCCCTGCCTCCTGCTCCAATCCCTCTAGCCACACATTTATCCTCCACTTCATTCTATTCATATATTCACTGTCACGTGGCACAGGCAGTAATCCCGAAATTACTACCTTTGAGGTCCTGCTTCTCACTTCCTTCCTAACTCCCTGTAGTCTGTTTTCAGGATCTCCTCCCTTTTCCTACTTGTGTCATTGGTACCAATATGTACCACGACTTCTGGCTGTTCTCTTTTCCAATTCAGGATATCGTGGACATGATCAGAAAGATCCCAGACCCTGGCAATTTGGAGGAAAACTACCATCCGTGTTTCTTTCTTGTGTTACAAATGATGAGCAACTCTGATGGGCAGAAGGGTACAGAATCGCCAATGCCACCCCCCCCCCCCCCCCCCGGAGAATCGCAAATCACTACTATTCTGATGCTGTTATCAAGGGAGATGAGAGAGACACAGGATAACAGTAAAGGCAGTTGTTATTGACAACGCTCATGAAAAATTAATGAGAGAGGCCCACAGGTTGGAATGTCTCCTATTGACAAAAAGAGAGATTACTGCTATTGTCTTTTGGAGAAGGTTTGTGTACTAGGTACTGTTCTATTAATTGAAACCCCTCAGGGGGCAACCAGCGTGGACTGGTTTGGGTTGCATCATCTCAACCTGATTGACACCGGAGACCCCGTGAGTGGGGATAAAAGTAAGGTCTGGGGAACACCCCTCAGACGCACCAGGAGAGACGCTACGAGACCGGTGGGGGCTTGTGTGTGTGTCCACCCTTGCCTGGGTGACGAGTCCGCCACGGAATAACGGTCTAGCTAAAGGACGGAGGGGTCATACGTGAATGACCACAACAACAACACATCGATGGATCAAGATCGTAAAGGAAAGTCGGCAAGTCAATAGCTGTTACTCTCTCTCTCTCTCTCTCTCCCTCTAACAACTGCAACACAGCGACCAACAACTACCACAGCCTGCATGAACTGAACTGAACTTTATATTTCCATCGGACAATTCATTATCCCCTAGACAACGATAGAGCTTTTTTCTTATTATTATTATACCCGCACTTTTAGGTTTAGTATTGATGACGTATATTATCTGTATATTTGCATTGATATTATTTTTGTGTATTTTTACTAATACTGTTAAAAATAGTATCACCAGACTCCAATGGATACTCCTATCTTTGCTGGTAAGATACCCAGTTACAGGGTTCGTAACACCTGCATCCACAGAATTGCCTGTCTGACCCCCTAACTATAGAGTCCCCTATCACTACTGCCATCCTCTTCCTTTCCCTACCCTTCTGAGCCACAGGGCCAGACTCTGTTCCAGAGATGCGGTCACAGTTGCTTCTCCCAGGTAGGCCGTCCCCTCCAAACAGTACTCAAACAGGAGTACTTATTGTTAAGGGGACATCCACAGGGGTACTCTCTAGCATCTGCTTTTTGCCCTTCCCTCTCCTGTTACCCACTTACCTGTCTCCCAAGGCCCCAGTGTGACTACCTGCCTATAGCTTCTATCACCTCCTCACTCTCCCTGACCAGACGAAGGTCATTGAGCTGCATCTCCAGTTCCCTAATGTGGTCCCTAAGGAGCTGCAGCTTGAATCACCTGGTGCAGATGTGACCATCCGGGAGGCTGGGAGTCTCCGGGACTTCACACATCTGACACAGAACACAGGCCTCACACACATACTTCCTGTCTGTATTCTACACAGGCAACCTCCCTCGCCTCGACCCATTATCACCAAAGCCCTCCTTCTCTGTTTCCCTCTACTCAGTTGCCCACTCAATAAAGCTGTCTCCTTTTAAACTCTTCTCGCTGTTCTAACTGGCTGACGTCTGAATGACTGCTTGTGCAGTCGTGCCTTGATCAAACCACTGAAGAAATAACCGTCATTTAAACTCTTCTCGCTGTTCTAACTGAATATCCTGAAACTTTTTTTTCTGTTTTAAGCAGGAAGGGTCCTGGCCCGAAACGTCGACTATACTCATTTCCCTTGATGCTGTCTGGCCTGCTGAGTTCCTCCAGTGTTCTTGTGTGTGTTGCTCAGATTTCCAGCATTTGCATATTTTCTCGTCTGTTTTTTTGTTTGTTGACTTTCAAGCTTTTATCTTTTGTAGTTTGCTTTCAGAGTGACAGATATTCAACAACATTCGAAGTTCTCTCAACATTTTCGTGGACAGGCTTATTCTGTCCATACCACACAATGGAAAACCCTGAAGCAATGAGGATCAGATAGTTTTTGCAAAGGAGTTTGACAAATTATAACTGCAACTTTCCTGGGCGGACCTGGGTAGTTCACTGATGCACTAAATTCTAGGTCTCTAAAGTCACCTCTCCTTCCAGGACATGGTTAATCAATTCCATACTTGCAGTATATTCTGCTTATATTTCAGATTGTTAATGTCTGCTGTCTTTTGCCTTTTTAAAAAAAAACATGAGAACAATTTAAAAACTATCTCATTTTGTTATCCATCATACAGATGGGCCAGTGCCCATCTTAAAGCACATTCCACCAAAATACAATAGCTTTAATTTAACTGAGTGCATATAGAAAATCTGCTGATTACTTTTCAAAGAGTTTATTTTTGGACAAGTAGATTACAGACAATAGCCAATGATGACATTGGTGCAATGATCCAGCTGGAGAATAACATATTACAGGTGAGAAACAACATTAAAAATGCAGCTACAAAAATCCCTTCACAAAAGTATCTTTCAATTTTATTTAAAAACACTAAATGTAAATATAGAAATTTGAAAAATCACAGAGGCACACATTGACCCAAGTTCATGAAAAAACTTGTGGAATAACTCTGGCCAAAAAGCTATAAAAAGCATGATTTAAAAACTAACTGGCGCCATGCATCTTGTAAGGCATATGTTTTGACAATTATCTCAACATAATATGTTGGCTTCACAGTTGACTAGTGAAATTTTCAAATCTGTGGAAGGGAATATAAATAAAAGATTATTATTGTACATCACAGTAGGCCATACTTCCACAAATATCTTTAATTGACAGGAATACACCTATTAGTTCCACTAGGTTGTTCTATCATTCAATGAACTTGTACTGTAGGTGACCTATAAACCTCATTTTCATTAAGTTTTGCCTCATAATGCCCACTGTTAACATTAATCTACTCTTAGACAAATAATGATTGTTTGCTGAGGAGTCAGATTTGGTTCCTAACTTCACTCCCATACATTTTCAGTACATCCTCCACTGCACTTCCCCCACTTTCTCCAGGCCTTGAATCACCAAACAGGAGAAATTGTTTTACTACAAACCCTATTCTTTCCCCTCAATATTTAAACAAACTCAAACAAATTACATTCTCCAAAATCTATCAAAAATACCATTTCCATCAACCAATGCCTGACTATAATCAGATATATTCCCTTTGCTTTATCAATTTCTTGCTCAAACTCTCTGCAACCAAAGCCCTTCATTTTCCACAGAAGCTGCCTGGCTAGCATGTCAGTACATTTTCTGTTTTTGTTTCAAGAATTATGACACGGTTGTGTAGTCTTTAATGTGGTTTGGATGAGCAGACAGCAAGCTCACAACATGTAGAGATATGGGAGATAATTTCTCAATGTTTCTCCTCTGGTCAGGTAATTGGGCTTAGAGTTGGCTTTCTCTTAGGCTACATCCACACTAGACCGGATAATTTTGAAAATGCCGGTTTCTCGTAAAAACCATAGGCGTCCACACTATGCATTCTTAAAAATCTCTGTCCACATTGAAACGGGGATTTCAGCGAATCTCCTCCTATTGCGCATGCGCAGGACACATCTACCGAAAACAAGCGACATGTTTGGTGTTGAATCTCGCTGTGAAAGACGGTACGTGTTTGTTCAGTTACAGACTAGAAAAACTTAAACGACGGGCAGCTGTTGGCTCTCACGCAGGAGGATTTAAAAGTGAAAAAAAAACAAATACTGAAGCGTATGGAGGCAACTGACTAACTGTGTTGCATTAATAAAGCACCTTGTTAAATATCTGCATATTATCTTGTATCTCCATACAATGTTACATTAGGCTGTTACACATCTATTGTCAGAGAAGTACTTGCATAAATAGGTAAACCACCTTCATACAAGCAAGGACAGAAAACAAGGCAAAGTGAGTACAGTATACTTACTTATTCAGTAAGTTATGGGTCAAAGTATTTGGTGAGTATATTTCTAACTCTTCTGGCTTCAGTCTCATTGCCATTTGTTCTGAAATTGTTAGGTTGCATTCAAGAAAACAATGAAATGGCGCGCTGTGTCTGACAGTGTTTTCAGATTTCTCTGGTTACCCCATCCACACTGATCTGCCCGAGTGGTGTTTTCAAAAATACATACCCTGGATAGTGTTTCTGAAAAGCTCCGGTTTCAGGGGATGAAAACACCGTTTTAGTGTGGACGGAGGGTAAAAACAAAGAGAAAAAGCTTCGGTTATGGATTTATCCGGTGTAGTGTGGACGTAGTCTGAGAGTGGCAGTCTTAGCTTCTTCATGGATGGCTAATTGCACCTATTATGCCAGACAATGACCAGCTCTATCAAAAGAATGAATAATATCTTTTCTTAACATTCCATTATATTACCTTTCCCAAAGTCCCTTAACTGGACCTACAGAACTTAACTACAGAAATCCTACAGCTACAAGAACCAACCAAGAGGTTGACTATTCCGTGGTGTCTTAGCTCGTGTTCCTAGAACCTTTGCACCGTCTACAAGGCAGAAATCCAGTTTAATAAAATATTTTACCTGCACCTACAGTAGTATTCAAAAACTAAATGCTAAGGACAGAACAGCTTGATGCCCTCTTTTACCATGATTCCTACCACTAGTAGTAGATAGTACCATTATAAGATGCACTGGAGCTGCTTGCCAAGAATTTCATTTTCTAATAGTAGCCCCTGAACCTATGATGATGTCTCTCTAACAGGGAGAGCTGCACAATAACATCAGCACCCACAAATTACCTTTCAAACCCATTTCTCCTAATCTCTGGATGAAAGTCCTCAAACTGCAGTGATTTCCGAGAGAAAAATCAGTGCCACTATCACCACTGGACAGTGAGGGAACAAACAATGTGCTGACGCAAAGTAAACCACATTTCTTTAATATACCAATAAAAAAGCACTAAAAAAGACATTCTAAATGTCATACTATGGACTCTTTACAATATTACTTGGCCAGAATGTTCAAAGGGAATTAAAATACTAACATTTACTAATATATATTCAGGGCTACTGCAATAATGCAGGTCCTTGTCATTTCTAAACATAGAAGAGCAAATATAGTAAAAACGGGGTTGTCCCAATTAGTCCTTAGAAGCTTAATCCTCAACAATGATGAGTCGTAATTGCTATTGCCATATCCCATTCTTACAGTTTTCTTCAAATACTTACCCATATAATACAGTACTGAGATTTTCTTCGCTTAAAATTACTAACACTGGTAGTGCACTCCACACATTACAGCAATATTTTGCTCACTGTGTAATCCATCACTTGTTCTTATTCCTTCTAAAATCAATGGCTACCAGTCTGGATAAACTATTCCATACAAAATATCAAGATTTTTCCCTGTATTTGTCCACACAATGAACTTTCAAATACCCCGTCTAATCACTTCAACCTTGCATATTCTAAAAGCGAAAAATCCAGGTGTTAATTCCTAGCAGATAATAATTAAAAGGATCAAATGCCAAAACATTCTTCTTCCAAAGTAATAAGAATTTTTTTTTAACAAACATCTTAATGACCTCATCCAAACCTTACTCAATTTTTTAAGATTCAAAGCATAGTTATTGTGAATTCAGTAATGATATTTCATACAAATGATCTCATGCAATGCAGATCCTGTGAAGTGCAGACATTTGCTTCTTTTGATTTCCTTCAATACTCAAAAATATGAAACTGTTTTAATTTAAAATATTAAATCTGTCCACCAAAAATGTGTGAAAGGAAGAACTAAAGTAGAGTGACAGAAATACAAAATAATGCATCCAGGAAATAAGCCGATTGAGTAAAAGAGCAAATAAAATGTTTTTGATAGTTTGGTAGCTGCACAAGGGATGGATGAGAGAGGTTGGGAGTGGTGTGCAGGATAATTGGTAAGGTTAAACAGATGTGAACATGTGCATGTTTGTTGTTCACATATCATAATCCTGTTCAAGTTAGTTTGAGCATAAGATAAAAAGATGTTAGCTTGCATTACTTAAAAAAAATTAAATGGCATTTTCCTTTCCTATATTTTTCCTACTTTTATCAATTCATACTTAATTAAAAAAAAATTGAGCAAGCTCAGCAATCATGTTCCTAAATAAAGCAGCTTTCTATAGGAATCAGATGCAGTAGTTATACAAAAGTGAGGGAAGGGCAGACCAGAATTCTGTTGACACCAGAATTGATTTTATGTTCTCAACATATTTTCTTTATCTCTCAACCAAGAAGTATCAGCAATCTCAAACTACCTCAGACATTTGATTCAGAGGACCATCAAGAAGACACCAAGTCCTCATCCTAAAATGTACGTAAACAGTTACTTACAGTGGTTATTGTAAGATCCAAGGGATCATCTGGTGAGGCTTTCAGCCTTTGAAGACCATCTTTCAGTTGTTTACGTATTTCTTCATAATCTGGTTTTTCCTCATATTTCAGTGACACCACATGCTGGAGGTATTTCTTCAATTCATCTTTAAATCAACGATAACTTATTAAATACCTCGTGCATTGTTTCTCTCTTCTCATATCAACATTTCTTCAGAAACATGTTTCAGAACTAATTAACTCCCCTTCAAACTCAAAAAATTTCTACACATTTATGATCGAGACACACCTATCAGAGCTTAATAAATTTTACTTGAAGCAAAGAATTGTACAGATTTGAAAATGATAGAATAAAATATTGCAAACCAGATTTGGGAACCGATTAAGATGAGTGAAGTCAAAAAAGAAGAATATTAGAGAAAGTCAGAATAAAAAGGAAAAATGTATTTATATAAATTCTTAATGTAGCTGAAGGGTTTTTCTTTAGATTAGTGGGAAGTTAATTGAAAAATTACTACATATGCATAAAGGAGAACCAAATAAATAGGAGCAAAGTAAGCCACATGTCCTCTCATGCCAAATCCACTTATCAATAAAACCATGACCAATTCCACCCGGCCTTGTAGGCTCAATTTATTTCCCTGCGACAGAGAACATTAATACCAAAGATTTATAACCCTAACAAAAACAATCATTTACATCTAACGTAGACAGCCCTCAATTCAAACCTATACCTCCAAGTTCTAAATTCCCACATGAGCATTGCCTAACAAGTTCTTTATCCCATCAATCAACCAAAATAATCACATTGCAATCACATAAAACTTTGGTTATGAAATACAGTGGATTGGGCCATTGGTTAATCAGGGACAAGCAAGCAAATTTATTGTATAGTACTTTTCAAACACCAGCAGTTGAAAGAGCTTTACATAGAACAAGATATAAAAATCAAACATCAAATTTCAGACTATAAAAGAGAATAAAATGACAGAAAAATTAGACATGATAAATAGAAGTTACAGTCTAGGAGATTCTAATTAAAAGAAAATAAACATTTTAAGCCTTGATTTAGAAAAGCTTAAAACTGGAGCAGACCTCAGACTCTCTGGAAAGTTATTCCAGATACGTGGAGCATAATACTTTGGAAAAAAGTTGAATTTCCCCATGGGGATGAATAAAGTATCTATCTATCTATCTATCATAATAGCTAAAAGCTGCTTTAACATGTTTAGTTTTGACCCTGGGGACAGTAAGAAGACACACCCCAGATGACCTGAGAGGAAGGTTCATAGTGCAGCAAGAGATCAGAGATGTATTTTGACCCTAGACCACTGAGTGTTTTCTAAACCAGTAGTAATATTTTAAAGTCACTCCTCTGATGGACAGGAAGCCAATGTCATGATCTGAGAACTGGAGTGATGTGTTTTACTTTCTTGGTCTCAGTGACGACTTTAGGAGCAGCATTCTGAATGAGCTGCAACTGCCTGAGGGATGAATTATCTATTTATTTATTTTACAGAGACCTGTGAAAATGCCATTACAGTAGTCAAGCCTCCTAAAAATAAACGAATGGACGTTTTTCTAGATCTTGCTGAGACACAAGCCCTTTAACTCTTGCTATAGTTTTAAGATGATGGTAGGCTGACTTTGCAACTGTCGGAGTCTGTCACAACACTAAGGTTTCTGACTTGGTTTGTGGTCTGTAACGACAGGGATTCTAAGTGAGCATTGACTTTTAAATCATTCTTTTTCGACACCAAAAACAATTATTTCAATTTTGTCTTTGTTTAACTGGAGGAAACTTTGGCTCATCCAATCAGTGATATGTTCAATACATTTTTTTAGTGATTGTATGGGACCAAAGTCACTTGATGACACCATTATATAAATCTGAGTGTCATCCGCATATTTCAGGCAAGATATTTTGTTGCTTACCATGATTTGAGTTAGAACAAGCATGTGTATGTTAAACAGAAGAGGTCCTAGTATGGACCCTTGAGGCACACTGCATGTCATTTTTGTTCAGTCAGATACACAGCTACTGATCGATACAAAATAGTCCATCCTGTAAGGAAGATTTAAACCACTTTAGGCCTGTACCAGAAAGACCCATGCTGTTTTGCAGTCTGTCCAGTAATATGACACAGCCAACTGTGTCAAAAGCAGCACTGAGATCCAGTAAAACCAAAACTGAAATTTTTTCATGAGCATCATGGTTGAAATGGACATCATTTAAAACCTTGAACAGAACAGTCTCAGTATTATGGTGGTGTTGAAATCCAGAAATCCAGACCGGAAAACATCCATACAGTTGCTTAGTGCCAGAAAGCTGTAAGTTGCTGATAAACAACCTTTTCAATTATTTTACTTAAACATGGTAAGTTTGATATAGGCCTGTAGTTATTAATTACTGAGACATCTAGGCGTTTTATTTTAAAACAGGCTTAAAATCTGCAGTTTTCAGGGCTTTTGGGAAGCAGCTTGTTAGAAGAGAAGTGTTAACCATTTGCAGAATGTCTGGTGCCATGCAACTAAAAACATTAAAAAAAAAGATTGAAGGTAAAATATCAAAGGAACAGGAGAATGATTTTAGGTGTAGCACAATTTCTTCTAAAGTTTTATAGTCAATAGGCTTGAATTGTGTCATCTTAACCAAATTAGTTTTGAGTGAAAAGATGACACTGAATTCTGACCTGATGCAGAGACACTGACAACTTAATGAATTTTATCAGTAAAAGGAATGCAAAATTATTACATGATTTAGTAGATAGTAGTTCAGATGCTACTGACAGAGGAGGACATGTGAGCCTATCAACTGTAGCAAATAAGACACGTGCATTTTGGCTGTTCTTGTTTATAACATCAGAGAAGGGTAACTCTATGAACAAAAATTAAAGAGGAAATAGCTGGGAATCTCTGTTTACTTGGGACACTTTAGGACAACAGCCTCACTCAGTGTCAGCCAAACCAAAGAACTGATTATAGACTACAGAAGGAGGAAAATAAAGGTCCATGAGCCAGTCTTCATGAGGGGATCAGAGGTGGAGAGGATCAGTAACTTTAAATTTCTTGGTGTTATGTCAAGAGAATCTGTCCTGGGTCCAGTACGTATCTGCCATTACGAAGGTGACATGGCAGAGCCTCTACTTCCTTAGAAGTTTGCAAAGATTTGGCATATCAACCAAAACTTTGACAAACTTCAATAGATGTACGCTGGAGAGTGTACTGGCTGTGATGCAACCAGTCAGGTATGAAAACACCAATGCCCTTGAATGGAAAAGACTACAAAAAGTAGTTGATACAGCCCAATCCATCATAGGTAAAGTCCTCCTCGCCACACAGCATATCATAGTAAAGCATCATCCATCATCAAGGACCTTCACCATCTGGGCCACGCTCTCTTCTCACTGCTGCCATCAGGAATGAAGTACAGGAGCCTCAGGATTCACATCACCAGGTTCAGGAGCAGTTGTTGTTCTACAGCCATCAGTCTCTTGAACCAGAGGGGATAAGGTCACTTTACTTGATTCACCGCAGCACTCATCTGGTTCCACAATCTATGAACTACTTTCAAGGACTATACAGCAATTCAGGAACAGCTTCTTCCCCTCTGCCATCCAATTCCTAAATGGACATTGAACCCTTGGACACTACCTCACTTTTTAAAAAAATACACAGTATTTCCGTTTTTGCTCATTTTTCAAAATCTATTCAAAATACGTATACTGTAATTGATTTAGTTATTTTTTTTTCTTCTATATTATGTATTGCATTGAACTACTGCTGCTAAGTTAACAAATTTCACGTCACATGCTGGTAATAATAAACCTGATTCTAATCTCATGCTCTTGATATTGATTGCTTATATATTTACTATTTTCTTTTCTCTTTTTGTATTTACACATTTTGTTGTCTCTTGTCCATTGTCTGTTTGTCCGTCATTGTTGTGTGTGGTTTTTTTCATTGATTCTATTGTGTTTCTTTGTATTACTCTGAATGCCTGCAAGAAAGTGAATCTCAGGGTTGTATATGGTGACATGTGTTCTTTGATAATAAATTTACTTTGTACTTTTGAACCTCAGTGCTCCAACAGCTTCATGAGATCTTTTTTCTGACTAAGACAAAGGAACACAGACAAAAGGAGCTAGCACAAGCTTTTCTTCAAATCTTCACAGCCAATGTGCAAAAAGTAAACAAAGACTGCTTTCAAATTAGTAAGTAGCCCACTATTCTACCACAATTTCCACTCTCACCACCTTTGTAAATTTTGTTTGGCAGGGAAATAGCAGGTTGACAAGCAGAAAACATTGGTTAGTAACCATTCTTGCTGTTGGAACATTCCAACTTGCCGGTATGGACACAGTTCCCACCCCACACACTCCTGTAAAACTGGAGAATGCAGGACTCCAGGTTGTTTCACTTGCTTAGATCACACACAGGCACAACTAAATTTTAAAAAACACATTCAAAGTTTTCTAGAACCCATCTTACTTGGAATTTTTCTTTTCTTGAAGCAAGACTTCAGGAAACCTGGAAGGTCATCCTTGTATCTAGTGCAAAAACATTTAAGTCAGTTTGTACATCTTAATGACAGAAAAAATGCACAATTCATCAATATGGAGAAGCAACTATAATTTGGAAAACTTTTCATGATTTAATTCTAGAGAAATGACAAATTATAGGCTTTTATTTGATCTCACCTCAATAAGTATTAGACTTCTGAATGGCACTTGAATCAGAATTAACCATGAAGTTAAAGTTATTTTTATGAAGGTTAATTTGCTGCCTTAAAAGGGGCATATTTTTACCATTAAGTAGAGGTCCTCAAAGTATATCCCTTCTATGAAATACCATATCACATAAAAATTGCTTATCTGTACTTCTGAAGTAACACATTATTTCAACTAGATCTTTCCAAAACCATTCAAAGGCTTTCTATATTAAAAAAATTCCTATATTAATTCCTAAATTTCTATATTAAAAAAATTAAATTTCCTCTCCCAGTTATGCCATGTTACATTGTTACTTCAAACAGTGGAATGAAATTAAGATATTTTCCACTTTGCTCATTCTACAAGCAACCCAGAGAATTTAGTGAATCTGGAAATCCTGGATTCAAGATTTAATGCACTAACTTTTACATATTCTGATGTTGATCACTACAGTACCTTAGTTTGCTACCCACATATGTAAATAAGCCACTGTAGCTCCTTTCCAAATCCAACAATTTCAATTTTTAAATACTTAAGTTTCAAAGTTATTTTAATTATAGGCACCACAGTAGCTTAGTGGTAAGTGCTATGCTATTACAGCTTGGGACACCAGGATCAGAGTTCAATTCCGACATTACGTGCAAGGAGTCTGCACGTCCTCTCCATGGAATACATGGGTTTTCTCTGGGTTCCTCAGTTTCCTCCTGTAGTCCAAAGACATACTGTGTGGGTTAAGTGATCATTGTAAATTGCCCCGTGATTAGGTTAGGGTTAAATCAGGGCTGTCAGGGGTTGATGGGCAATATAGCTCATGGGCTGGAAGTGCCTATTCTGCACTGCATCTCTAAATATGTAATTAGGATAAGTTTAACTACATGCTAACTTACTTCAGTTTTGTTTCCATAACAGAATATGGGGAGTCAACATCATCAGACCAAGGCAGCGAGCCACACAGTGCCTTCAATATACAATAACCCAGGTTTTCAAGATCACTGCGTCTGGAAGGTCCTATAATACACAAGTGGGTCTGTTTAGCTTCTTGAAATTTCTATGGCATACCATGAGTTTATTATCTTTATCAAACGATGGAATAATCTCCAACCCTCAAATTTATTTCACATATTTTTAACCCCCTCGATGATTGTGTTATACACGTCTAAGTTAGCCCACAAACTATTACAAAATTTAACACAAATTGTTTGTGTAATTGACCCTTTATATCATTAAGACAACAGAGGATTCTGTGTGTACAAATTCACACACATGGATTTTCTCCAGGTCCTCCAGTTTCCTCCCACAATCCAAAGCGGGTTAATTAGGTTAGGGTTAAATCGGGATTGTTGGGTGGTGCGGCTACAAAGGCCGGAAGGGCCTATTCCACACTAAATATCTATATCAACAAACAATTGGCCACCTGCTGCATATATTAGTCAAGTTCCACAGAGAAACAATTAGCAGAACATCAAAAGAAATTTTCCACTATGTGACTGGATGCTAGCTGGTGGCAAACTAGTTAATCCTGATAGCAGTACAATTAAATCGGACATAGATCCAAATTCAGGAATTCATATCCATACTTTTTGGTAATAGCTTCTATGAATTTGATCTCCTGGTTCATATTCCTGAAATGTTTGCAAGTTTTTCATCATTACATATTTGACTAAAGAATTTATACACAAAACTGGGCAACAAAAATAAGCTTATGTACGTCCTGTGATTGTGTAAACTTCAACATTAATTAGAGCAATGTGCATCACAATTACATTGTAGAACCACCTAAATTTGCATCAATTCCAGAAGCATGAACTAAGATAGCACATTTGTAGAAATCACCAAAAAATTTATTGAATTGCAGTAAATGCAGCTCAATTATTCTGCATCCCACATTTATAACCACCCCATACTACTGTCTTTGTAGCTCTTAATATGTCCCTGAAAGAAAATCATTTATGAGCGCCAATATAGAGAGTGGACTGAAACTGAAAAGAGGAAAGAAAATGACAATTTTAATGTAGAAAGTCGAGTTACCACCAGCAAAACCTCTGATTTCTCCCTCCTTGTCATCAATAATTAGCTAATCATTGATGACAAGGAGGAAGAAAGCAAAGGTCCATCAGCCAGTCCTCAATAGGCAGTGAAGGTCGCTAACCTCAAAATTCCTCAGAATTACCAAGGAATCAGCACGTAAATGCCATCACAAAGGTGACATAGCTCAGTCCATCACAGGCAAAGCCCTCCCCACCATTCAGCACATCTGCACAGAACAACAAAGCAGCACCCATCATCAAGGATCCCCACCATCTAGATCATACTTTCTTCGTACTGTTGTTCTCGGAAAAGAGGTACAGGAGGCTTAGGTCCCACACCACCAGGTACAGGAACTGTTATTACCCTTCAAGCATTAGTCTCCCGAATCAGCATGGGTAACTTCACCACAACATTGAAATAATTCCAAACCTAGACTCATTTTCAGGACTCTGCAACTCATGTTTTTAGTATTATTTATTATTTGCACATTGGTTGTCAGTCTTTGTGTGCAGTTTTTAAAAATTAATTTTATTCTATTTCTGTCTTACTGTGAATGCCTGCAAGGAAATGAATCTCAAGGTAGTAATGAACACTTTGTGTTTAGTATATGGTGACAAAAAGGTACTTTTGTGGCGAGCCACTTCCCAGCGCACTCGAACCGGCTCACAAAGTGGCGTGCACTAGCAAAGAGGCCGGCCCCAAAAAGGGCACCAGGCTTTCTTCACCAGCAAGGGGAAAAGCCCGTGTGCGAGACTGGACTGTGAATATGCGCCCCCTACAGCATTCCTGCCCGGGGAGGGCAGGAACAGGAAGGCTTTAAAGCGAGGCTGCGAAGTTTGAATAAATCTCTTTTGCAACTGCAACTCACCGACTGCGTGTAGCACACCGCTACAATTGGTGACCCCGACGGCCCAAACAATATTTGGACCGGAGATGAACGACGCCGCATCTGTTCATGCAGTTTCGTTAAAACTGCCAAGCTTCTGGACGCTGCAACCTCACCTATGGTTCCAGCAAGCAGAAGCCCAATTCCACATTCGGCAGATAACCTAGGATTCCACACGTTACTACTACGTGGTGAGCTCCCTCGACCAGGAGACAGCCGCCCAGGTTGAGGAGTTCATACAGTCGCCCCCGGAGGACAGCAAACACACAGAATTCAAAGCCCTGCTCATAAGGACTTTTGGACTCTAACGGCGCGAGCGAGCTGCCCGCTTACTGCACCTGGATGGTTTGGGAGACAGGCCACCGTCGGCGTTGATGAACAAGATGCTGGCACTGGCTGACGGACACAAGCCCTGCCTCATGTTTGAGCAGGCGTTCCTAGAGCAGCTGCCCGAGGACATACGCCTGCTGCTGTCTGACGTGGATTACAGCAACCCCCGGAAGGTGGCGGCCCGGGCAGACGTGCTGTGGAAAGCCAAGAAGGAGAGTGGGGCGTCCGTTGCACAGATCACCAAGCCACGCTCCCAGCAGCAGAGCCCACTAACCCCAGAGGCAGGGGTGCAGAGACCAACGAACAATGGTGCTTCTACCACCAGCAGTGGGGCGCAGAAGCCCGCCGCTGTAGCCCACCCTGCAAGTTCCTGGGAAACGCCAGGGCCAGCCGCTGCTGACAGCTACGGCGGCTGGCCATCAGGATAGCCTCCTGTATGTCTGGGACAAGCGGTCGGGACGCCGCTTTTTGGTCGACACCGGAGCCGAGATCAGCGTCTTACCTCCGACGAGTTACGACACCCGCAACGGAGAACTGGGTCCCACCGAGGGCCGCAAACAGCAGCACAGTAAGGACCTATGGCACCCGTACGGCGCGGCTACAGTTCGGCTCCAGCCGGTTCACGTGGGACTTCATACTGGCCGCTGTAGCCCAACTGCTCCTGGGAGCAGATTTTTTGCGAGCTCACAGCCTACTGGTCAACCTGCCAAGGAAGAGACTGGTCTACGCCGAGACCTTTCAAACGCTCTCCCTGGGTGAAGCCCAGTTGCCGGCCCCACACCTAGACTCCATCACGCTATCCGACAACGACTTCACCAGAGTCCTGGAGAATTTCCCATCGGTTCTGGCACCGCAGTTCACGGCAGCCATGCCCAGACATGGAGTACAGCACCACATCCCGACCCAGGGACCACCCCTCCACGCCCGTGCTCTAAGGCTTCCTCCGGACAAGCTCCGACTAGCGAAGGAGGAGTTCAAGAGGATGGAGGAATTGGGGATCATACAGTGGTCCGACAGCCCATGGGCCTCCCCCCTGTACATGGTGCCCAAAGCAACAGCAGGCTGGAGACCATGTGGTGACTACTGCAGGTTGAACAAGGCTACAACACCGGACTGCTACCCTGTGCCTCACATTCAGGACTTTGCAGCAAACCTGCACAGCGCACGGATCTTCTCCAAGGTAGACTTCGTCCGGAGAATACCATCAAATCCCGATGCATCCGGATGACGTCCCCAAAACGGCACTTATCACCCCATTCGGTCTTCTTGAGTTCCTCCGCATGCCGTTTGGTCTAAAGAATGCCACACAGATGTTCCAGCAGTTAATGGACGCGGTGGGATGCGACCTGGACTTCGCTTTCATCTATTTGGACGACATCCTCTTAGTCAGCAGTAGTCGCTAGGAGCATCTGTCCCACCTCTGTCAACTCTACACCTGACTGAGTGAATACGGCCTAACAATCAACCTGGCCAAATGCCAGTTCGGGCTCGACACCATCGACTTCCTGGGCCACAGGATTACTAAAGACGGGGCAACCCCTCTGCCCGCCAAGGTAGACGCTGTCCGCCACTTCCCCTGACCCAACACAATCAAAGGCCTGCAGGAATTTATGGGTATGGTGAATTTCTACCACCGCTTTCCTCCCCTCAGCAGCCCGAATCATGCGCCCCCGTTCGCCCTGATGTCCGGTAAGGGCAAGGACATTACCTGGGACGAAGAGTCCCCAGCCGCTTTCGTTAAAACCAAAGAAGCCTTGGCAAATGGTGCGATGCTAGTGCACCCCAGAACGGACATCCCTACCGCCCTCACAGTGGACGCATCCAACACGGCAGTCGGTGGAGTGCTGGAACAACTCATTGAGGGTCGCTGGCAACCCCTGATGTTCTTCAGCAAACACCTACGACCACCCAAGCTCAAATACAGTGCTTTCCACCAGGAACTGTTGGCGCTATACCTGGCAATCCGGCATTTCAGGTACTTCTTAGAAGGTAGGCCCTTCACCGTGTTCACGGACCACAAATCGCTTACCTTTGCGTTCACGAAAGCATCTGACCCCTGGTTGTCCCGCCAGCAGCGACATCTATCCTACATCTCCGAATACACGACAGATGTCCGGCATGTCTCAGGAAAGGACAACGTCGTGGTGGACGCTCTCTCCAGACCTAACATCCAAGCCCTGTCCTAAGGGGTAGACTATGAAGCACTGGCGGAGGCACAGCAGGCAGACGAGGAGATCCCTAGTTACAGAACTGCAGTCTCCAGTTTGCAGCTCCAGGACCTTCCCGTAGGCCCAGGTGAGAGGACCCTACTCTGTGACGTATCCACTGGCCAACCCCGCCCCATCATCCCAGCAGCCTGGCGGCGGCACATTTTCAACTTCATTCACAACTTAGCACACCCCTCCATCAGGACAACCGTCCAGATGGTAGCCACCAGGTTCGTTTGGCACAGACTCTGCAAGCAGGTCAGTGAATGGGCCAAAATGGGCATGCACTGCCAAATAGCCAAGGTGCAGCGGCACACCAAAGCCCTGCCGCAGCGGTTCCATCCCACCCGCCAGCGTTTTGACCACATTCATGTGGATATCATAGGCCCCTTGCCAGTGTCACGAGGAGTGCAGCACCTCCTATCGTAGACCAGTTCACAAGATGGCCAGAGGCAGTCCCGCTCACCGACACCTCCTCCAAATCCTGTGCCCGAGTATTGACTGCAACCTGGGTATCTCGCTTTGGTGTACCGGCCCACATTACCTCTGACAGAGGCGCCCAGTTCACCTCCAGCCTGTGGTCAGCTATGGCCAGCCTTTTGGGGACACAGCTGCACCACACAACTGCCTACCACCCACAGTCAAACGGGCTAGTGGAGCATTTCCACCGTCACCTGAAGTCGGCTCACATGACCTGCCTCAAAGAGCCTAACTGGGTGGACAAGCTTCCCTGGGTCCTGCTCGGAATCTGCACGGCGCCCAAAGAGGATCTGCACACCTCATCGGCCGAGTTGGTGTACGGCGCACCCCTGGTTATCCCAGGAGAGTTCATACCAGCCCCAAGGGGGCAAGGGGAAGAACCCGCAGCAGTCCTGGACAGACTACGTGAGAGACTCGGTAACCTGGCCCCCATACCCACTTCACAGCATGGGCAGAACCCAACCTGCGTACCCAAAGACCTGTAAGTTTGTTTTTGTACGACGGGGTGGACACCGGACACCGCTACAACGGCCCTACGAGGGGCCGTTTACTGTGATCAGAAACAATGGGTCCACATTCGTGCTGGACATTGGGGGGAAAGAGGTTTTCACAGTGGACCGACTCAAACCGGCCCATGTGGACTTGGCGCAGCCGGTCGAGATTCAGGCACCGTGGCGCAGAGGCAGACCTCCCAAACAGAGACTGACCCAGACTGAGGACATTGGGGGGGTGTATCGCTGGTTCTGGGGGGGTTATATGGCGACCCACTTCCCAGCGCACTCGAACCGGCTCACAAAGTGGCACGCGTCGGCATTGAGGCCGGCCCCAAAAAGGGCGCCAGGCTTTCTTCACCAGCAAGGGGAAAAGCCCGCGCACGGAGGGCGGGAACAGGAAGGCTTTAAAGTGAGGCCGCGAAGTTTGAATAAGTCTCTTTTGCAACTGCAACTCACCAACTGCGTGTCGTTACTTCAGCGCTGTGTGTAGCACACCGCTACACTTTGATAATAAATTTACTTTGAACTTTGTATTAAGGAGTGGATTTAGGATTAATCAGCAAGTGAAGTTTTCCTGTATTTTCATTAAAATCATATTCACAGTTTTTGGGAATTGCTACTTTTCTGGAACATAACCCAAAGATAGTTAAGAGTTTACTGTTTAGAAGCTCATACAGAGCATAACAAATGGCATATTACCAGCTCCTTTGTGTGCATCCACACTGATCAGCTCCACAGTGCCCTCATGTGGTGTTCTGCTCCCTTCTTTATATTCGACATGCTTACCATCAGGGCAGTACCTGAATGCAAAGGAGTAACCTGCCAGGTACACCTGAAAAGAAAATTCATGCTAATTTGTGCTACAGTTGATCCAGCAGTTAATTACCAAATAGCTTAACATAACTAAAATTACAAAATCACAAATGCCAATGAGATGCAATAAATGCATAAACATTTGCATCGTATGAGTTCAGCAACAAGCTTTAGTTCATACAGTGAAAAGGAACTATATTGAATTGGATAGAGTCAATAATAATTCATGCCAACAAAGCATTTTAAAAATATTGCTCAAAAAGATTCATACTTTTTTTTTATTTACCCTTTTCCCTTTTTTTATTTTCTATTTTATCCAGGACAATTTCAATCCATAAATAATCTGTTCTATTAATACATGGCAGCACCTACTTTCCTTTGTTATAGCTAATTATTAGAAAGGAATCAACTTTGTTGTTGACAATTCTTGGCACCTCCCAGTTGCAAATAATGGACATTCCTATTAATAGGGATTAATAATTCCTTGATATTGTGGATTCATTTTTTTTTAAACTAATCAATGCCAAGTGATGATTTTGCACACCAATAGGCAAGGAGAAATGTCATCCAGCATGAAACCACTTTCTATCAATTTTGTATATGCTTTGATTGATTGATCCAAAACCAATAGTTTGCGTAGTAGAGATACTTCATGCCGAATGTAAACATAAGAGAGTGCAGGTGCTGGAATCTGCAGCAATAAACAAAACACTGGAGGATTTCAGTGGGTCAGGCGGCATCTATGGAGGGAAATGGACAGTAAATGGTTTGGGCTGACGCCCTTCATCTGGACTGAAAAATAAAGGTGAGGGGAAAGGGTGGAGCAAAAGTTGGAAAGTGATAGGTGGATCCGGGTGAGGAGAAAAGCCATGGGTGCAAGCACCAATAGAGTGTATTTCCTCTGTTGTCTGAATCCTCTTCAGCCAGTTGTTTAAAATCCTGCACAGTCTATTAGCAAATTCATTATTATTATTGATCCAAATAATATTTTAAATATTTTCTGTGACACTCATTTTTTATTATCTTAGCAGTGAGACTAACATAGCCTGGAGGTTTTCAGCAAATTAGATAATAAAACTTTAATCCTTTACTCATCCAATATATACAAGCTCTTTTCAACAACTAAAAATGAGGAAAATTTGTCATTTTCCTCAGCCATACTGCTGATAGTTTAATATGATTGCAACCAATGATCTCATCAGAACCTTAAAATCGAATCTCAAAACTTCTGTGCTTCATATGGCCCAATTGCTCATTGTTAAAACACTACTAAGCCAAAGTGTGTCACCAATAATTTTCTATCCGATATGCATGAAAGCCCGAGTTAAGATGCCTTTTAAGTTTCATCATTCTATTTGTTGAAATATTACTTACCTGTTCTAGATCATTCGGGTTCACGTAAATATTTTCTGCCTTGATGTCTGCATGCACATATTCATTTGCATGAATGTATTCAAGCACATCAATCTGATAGAAGACAGGAAATAAACTAGTTAAAACTATAACACTGGTCTAAACCGGGGACAGAAACTTAAGAAATACTCACAATTTTATAAGCTAGTTGAAATACTGCTTTTTCAGATAAAGGTTTCTTGTTTTTCTCAACAATTGATTGCAAACTGTAACCCATGTCTGGAAATACAAGGAATCTAAAACAAAAAATGAAAAACAATTTAAATAAACATTCAATAATGGTTGATAAAACTGTAAAATGTACATTGTTGAAAATATAGTACAGAGCTACTGGAACATCCTACAGTTGTATTTGATTTTATTACAAGCAGCAGAAATTTTAGATCGTGAAGGAGTGCATGCTTAGATTATCAGATGGTGATTTTTCCTTCAAAATGAACTTGTACTGATTGCAAACAAGTTTGATGGCAATTTTCTTTAAAAGTTAAAAAGTGAAAGTCTTGAAGTAAGATTGGCAATTTAATAAAGAATAAAGTTACTTCTGTTTTAGCACACCATACATGACCTGTATTTTATTTTCCCTCCTGCATGACTCTCGCTCACTGCACTTTAAAGTTTTCCTGGCAAGAGAAGAGGAAAAATGACAAGCTTGTTAGGGTCTGCCAATGCATTGTTCTTTGGATATTCACTGAACTTCCTTCTTGAACCAGGTTTTGGGCCATGTCTCAGTGCTCCCTACTTTGGCTCAGCAACTTTTAAATTGATTAAGCTTCTAGGAAATCTTTTGTCTACACCAGAGACCTTAGTAAATTCATGCAGGTGTTGAGATGTAACTATCTATAGTTCTATCATAATGGTGCGAGTGTGTGGAAATATCATAAAGTTGAGTACCTTACTCCTCCTCCTACTTAACTCAGATAAGTAAATTTTGCTTTGCTGACAAAGCAAAAGTTTGGTGACACTTTTCAAGAATTTGGTGAAAACAGTGCCTGTTGAGAATAGGTAATGTGAAGAGTGAGGCAGAACACATTTGCAATCACTATATGCATTCAAAATCTTATTTGCTTATTTCGATTGTGATCAAGCAAAACAAATATTCCTATTAACAGATATATACATCCGGGGGAAGAACCTTTAACCCTTAGCATGTCAACCATGCCACAGTTAGATTTTAACACTAGGGAAGAGAAAAATACCTTTCAGAATCTCTGGATTAATTATGCACGAAACCCTCTTCGAATTTGTTCCCATACTTAGCCCAGGAACAAGAAACTAAGTGTGGTACATTCAATCATTGCTTTAGCTAAAATCAGATAATCCAACATTAAATACTTACTGATTTGTTTAAGCTGTATTAAATGTTTTAATTGTTACGAGCTGAGACTGGTAGCTGAAAAGTGAACAATAACTCAATACCTGTCAATTTTTGATTATTTTGAGACTAAGTGTAACCAGTACAAAATTTCAAAGATTCTGCAATCAATACCTAGGAAGTTCAATAATTGTTAGTGCTTTAAAAATCTATCTTTGCCTCACAGAAAAATTATACTACATATCATAGCAAGACCAATTAGAGGCTTGGGTTTGATTGTTATGCTGACACATCTATGGACTGGTTTTCACAAGCAAATAATAACTGCAACATTTCCCAAGTTGTTTTACATAGACTGAGAACATGGCCACCAAAGATGAAGTCATTACAGTTGTGGACAGTCAATCAGCCAAACTGAAAATTGAAATAGCCAAAAGGTAGCAGGAATAGAGAAAATTTTAAAGGTAGGGATAGGCTATGAATTGATTTGCAAACAAGGATAAAAACTTCAAACAAAAGTGCTGTAAACTAGAGGCCAATACAGGCCAGCAAGGTGAAAGACGAATGGGATCTTGATAACTCTAATTACAAAGTGTAGCACGTGAAGGCCAATCAGGAGTGTGTTGGAACAGATAACCTTAGAGGTAACAAAAGACACAATTCCAAGATGGTAAGATTAAGGCTTTATTTCTGCCACAAAAAAATGACATTAAATTTGAAGGAAACAATTCATGAAGAACAAGTACAATGAACTATGATAAGGGAATAGAGGAGAATTCCAGCATATACTTTAGCAGAAACAGGGTCAAGAGGAAAAAAAGGTAATAGGAGCTGGGGAGAAACAATTTAATAAAGAAATAAAAAATAGGGTCAGAGAACCCTAGGCAAAATTTTTTAAACATTTTGGCAAATTTAAGGATAACAGCCAAAGTTCAAATTCTGAATATGAAAGAACTGATTTAGGTGAGCTTTATCCGGGGATTGTCAGGTTGGATGGGGATAAGGAACTTGGATAGAGTGCTCTAGAAGGGAGTGATCAGAGATGGCTTTGTGACTGAGAAGGCAATGTCACAAGGGTAGCATAAACATGCCAGAACTATAGGGGACTAAGGGGAAAAGTACACAACATTTCTAATACCCTAAGTTACAGAAACAAGTTAATAAAACTAAATGCGGCCAATCATAATACTTGTAGGTATGACACTTATCTGACACCCACATTTGTGATACCGTTAAAGACAAACTACTGTCATACTTTTCCTACTACACCTACCTGTAAGCTTTTTCATGAAATCCAAAGCCAATACAAGTTGGAATTCCCAGAAATGTCATCACATGAGACTTCACCCATTTGTCAACTGCCAAAACAAAATCAGACATATTGAAATGCTTTTTAATAAAATTGGTTTCCATAAAGTTAGCAGTAAGTTACTTAATCAACTCGATATATTCCTTAAATGCAGGAATTTTATTAATTAACAGACTGAGAGTATTAAAATAATGACCCTTCTGGCTTATGGCAGGCCATTAAGATGTAGTTAGCTAGGCTCTTAAGTAACATACCACACAGAAAAGGAAGCACTAAATTAAACGATTTAAGTTCTTACTATAAGTACTAGATGGAAAATTCAGACCACTAACAAGTAGCTTGCTTAGTGTAATTGAGAATGAAAATTACGAATATATAGATGTGACAATGATTACTGAGTTCATGATCCACTAAAGGCAGCAAGTCTTTAGGAGGGCAGGGCTGAAAACTCTTTTCTCATTTGCTCATTTACCATCAAGCAAAAGGGAAATCTGGGATCGTTTTAAAGATTAATACAAGAGGTAGAGTGCACAAAGATAGCTACACATAGCTTAAAATGGGAGGCAGCAAAAAGGATTTCACTAATCTATTCTTACTAAAACATTCATGTAATTAAGCTGCAAATTATAGTCTAGATCAAATGGTTTTTTTGTTTTAAAGACATCTCAGTTTATGCTGTTTACCTTTAACTGGCTTTGCAGCACGCTGGAGAAAAATTTGTTCATTAAAAATTCGACCATCCTTTGCATCCTGGAAACATATTTACATGAACAACAGCATCAGTATTAGAGATTGTAACAACAAATTCTAACTTTGGAAGCTTGGCAAATTACAACTTACCACTTTAACCATGTAGTTGCACTGTGAGGATCCAGTCACTTGTTGTGCTGAAACAGTTAAAACAAAATTCTTACATAGCTAGTGCAATAACCATAGACTTCATATCAAAAATCAGAATCATGAGACATTGAGAAAGCTTCATTTATTTGAAATCATTATTACAGTGAGACATCCTAAAGCACTTCAGAGCAGCATCAGGTGACTACACCTGAAGCACCACGTGCAGCTCTGGTTGCTCAGGATATTGGTAAGCTGGAAAAGGTCAGAAAAGATTCACAAAGATTTTATTGGGAAGCTGGGCCGGGAGAAGAGCTTGATTTATAAGTCCTGACTAGAAAGACTGTGGCTTTTCTTCCTGGATCTTAAGAGGATGAGTGGCGATCTTACAAAGTTTTATTTAAATCTTGATGGACATAGATAACATGAATGATCACAGTTTCCTCCCCAGTGCAGGCATGACTAAAACTGAAGGATACAAGTTTTAGAAGAGAATGGGAAATTTAAATAGGGACATTTTGAAGCATCCTTTATCCACACAGAGAGACATGGGAAATGAACGACTAGAGAAGTGGTACAGGTGGGTACAATTACAATGCCTGAAGGGCCTTTTGATAGGCATTTCCACATGGATAGGAAAGGTTTAGAGGGGATCAGCCAAATGGGACTACTTCAAATAAGCAACATAGTATGGTTGAATTAGGCTGAAGGATCTATTTCTGTGCAGTATAACTATATGATATTTGAAAGTCTCAAAAAAATCCAATTAAGTGATCAAAAACTTAGAGCTATACTTTAAAAAGCATCTTTGAGGATGATATGAAGAGCTGGGGAAAAAAAGGAGCTCAAGATATTTTAGTAACTGTGGATACAATCACCAACAGGACAATTATGAAAAAAAAGAATGCATAAAAGTCCAGAATCAGAAGCATCAGACACAAAATGCTGGAGAACTATAAGTACGTAGATATTTCAGAGGGTTGCGTGATTCATAATGACAGAAATTAAACAGCAATCCTATAAAAGAGTTTAAATTTTATACAATGCTGAACAGGGAGATAAGGTAGATGTGGCCCAACTCAGGATGTTGAGAGTAGACCTTTGGATTAACTGAACTTTATGGAGGATAGATTATGAGGGGATTAGTCAATAAAATAAAGAATTACCGTAGATTCCGGATTTTAAGCCGCTACTTTTTCCCCACATTTTGATCAGCTTTGAACACTGTGGCCTTTACTACGGTGCGGCTAATGCATGATTTTTTTCATGCCGCCAAAAACATTTTGCCTCGTAACAGTAGACCAATAAAATTGATGGGCAGTTCACAGAGGTCCAATGAAATTGTACGATAAATCAAGCGCACTTTCACAATTAAATTATTGTAAATCAGTCATTTGTACTCACCCTCATCAACATGGAAAACACTCGAAGAAAAGCATTGTGCTGCCTTTATGGCAGTTATTTAGTTTATAATATTTTCGCTTAGTAATTCATTTGTTAGTATGTTTTCTGTACTACAGCCCGGAATGCTAGACGTCACATCTGGTTTCGCCGCGTCTTGTGGGAAATACCGGTTTGCGATAAACGGGAAGGTGGGGGCGGAGCGAAAACGCTGCTTTTAAGTTAAAGGCGATCAATAACTTTTCCTGGTAGGCTGCAGTATATATATTTTTACCAGTCGCTAGGAGATATTGGAATATATATGCAACGTAATTTGTGTGTTACCAATACGTATGTATATTTAAAAGTAGCCGTATTACAGGCACGGTTCGAAAAAAAGCATTTGCAATATGTATTTGTTTGTTACCATATGGATTTAATTAAAAGTTAAAAAATCCTCACGTGTAATATCTTTCTGTGTAAATATCTCATATTACAACGTGGGACACCTGCGGCCTAAAATCCGGTGCAGCCTGTACAAGTACAAAATTGATTTTCTTTCTAAAATTAGAGCCAGCGGCTTTTAATCAGGTGCGCTCTGTAGTGCGAAATCTACGGTAATTAAGGTCAGAGGCAAGAAAGATTGAATGAAGATTTCAGTGTCAAATGCAACAAGACAGAAATGGACACAGGCAAAATTACAAAGATGTTGCACACTGTTTAGGCAATGAAGAGACTGGTACAACAGGGGTCGATATTTTAAGTCCTCTATACATTCTGCACTTCTGAAGGGCCTCACTTGTTAACAGACTCTGTAGCTGCTCTTATTTTTCTTTATCAAACCCTCTATGTCCCTTGAAGGTGGTGGGTGGAAGTAAGTCTCTACCAAAGGATGGATAAGATGTTCCTTCCCTCTGCTGACCTGGAGGTCACCCTTGGGCAAGGTGTAACAGCTGCTTGGCCCCCCCCTCCAAAATCAGGATCACATGAAGTCATGGGAGCCGGTGGTGAATGGTTATACGAGCAGCTAGTGCATACCACATGCACTGGTTATGCGGCCACTGACACCAGGCAGTCTCTGAAGAATATTGACATGGGCTGGGGTCACCCGTTTTGAAAAGACACTGCACATAAGGAGGTGATGGCAAACCACTTCTGTAGAAAAAATTGTTCAGACCAATCATGATCATGGAAAGACCATGATCGTCTATATCATATGACATAGCATATAACGAAGAAACAATATCCCTTGATTTCTAAGCTTTTCTGGGCTTGCCCTCCTTTCCTTTCACCTTTATTGGAACACCCACTGGCCCCGAACTCCATTTTCATTTTTGAAAAACTTACCCCTTGTCAAATGTAAACTTAACCAAAATTTGCTGCTCCGAGTCTACAGTTGCCACATCCTATCTCATGATATTGTAAATAAAATTTGTCTTCTCCTAATTCAACACCAACCACGTCTTTTGACATCCACCCTGAAACTTATTAGGTCAGTGTTATTCCCATAATGATCACCTGCACAATTTCAACTACTTCACTAGTTTTATTGGCCAAAGATGAAGCTCAGTGTTTTTCCTGAATCTATGAGAGCCTTTCAATAACAGTTTGATATGTTTCAAATAAAATATAGTAATTTCCAAATTAATTATTGTTTCAAAAAGAAAAAAGCCCTGCCTTTGTTCTGTCAGCACTTAAGACATCAATGTTGATATTGGATTACTTTTAAATAAAAGTAAACACCAACTGGTCTAGCAGAATGCATTTTACTCAGCAAATATGTGGTAAAATACCTGTATAGAGCAACCCAGATTCAGTTTCATGCTGAGAAAGAAGCCTGATAAGTTTCCATTTTTTATTGTTCTGATCAGTCAGAATTTCATTTTCTATATTCAGTTCCAATGGATTATTCTTTTGCCGCTTTCCTTTTGGACTTTTTGCAGCTGAAGGGAAGAGAAAATACATTGTTTCCACACTGTCTGACTCTAAATTCATTTCAAATAAGACATTCATTTTTACTGATGTGCATAAACTCAAATTAAGCTCATCTTGTACAAAGTGGCATCTCATGGAAACTGCCGGTAAATCTCACCTGTCGATCCAGTAAATCTTAACATGTTGAAAAAAAGCATCCTAAGTTCATATGCTTATTAATTTACAACAGTCCTATGATTTGTTTAAAAGAACAACATTTTTCCAGGAAATGCATTCATCCCAGAATTATCCGAACCAGCAACAGTCATATTTTTTAAAAAAGGCTTTTTTTGGTCTGGATTGCAACAGCAAAATTCCTGGTAGAAATTTTGGAAACAGTATTTAGGAAACAAAATTATTCAAAATAACTTGAAGCAAAGAGTTTTAAACTGAACTATATATTAAAACTTCATGGTATATACAGCATCACTTTATCTGGTTAAGTACATGATCTTCCAATAGTGAGAACTTACCAAGTGGTGACTTGACAGGGGATTTCTGAGTGCTCAGGTCACTCTCTCTTTTTCTCTTAGGAGAAGCTATTTCTTTTTTGGGAGAGATTAATTTCACAGGGGAGCACTTTGAATTCGGTGCTTTTGGACTCGGCTCAGTTTGTGCTGAAATTACAATGAAAGAACCAACTTTTAAAGACTGGATTATTGTGCTTCAAAGTAAATGATCTGTAAGGCTGCTGCTTAAAATTTTGGCAGCAAAGAACCCAATTAGTTGAGAGTGGAAAACACCAAACACAAAATAGGTTGTAGAAGTGCTAAATAAAATTTCAACACTTGCTGCTGCTTAACCATGTATCCAGATAATTTTCTAAGAGTATTATTTCTCTAAAGAATGATTGGCTGTTTATTTTTGATGGGGATGTGGGCATGTGGGGTGGGAAGTGGTGGTGGCACCTGTGATGCCATACAAAATTCCTTAAGTCAGTAGGAGAGCAACAAACTTGAACTTATTAAGCCCACTTAAATTACCTACTTAAGACTGAAGATATTAGGTGATGCTTCTATTTGATAGCTTGATTAAAGAAAGTTAAATATGCAAGTTTAGATGGCTTAGAGATGCCAGTGCTCAAGCTGGAGAAGTTCAACAGAACCATGAAGACGGAGTATCAAAGGAAGAAAGTATATTATTGTTAAAATAAAGTTAGTTGTATAATGAAGGTATGATGGAAGTCAAGAAGACAAAGTAAAGGATGAAGTGAGAATAGCAATGGGAGTCAGAATCATTGCAAAAAAGTAATATAATGGGATAGAGGCGTCAAAGCAAGCAACATGGACAGCAATGGTAGAAAATTCCCTAATATTCACAGATTAGACAAAGGAGGCAACTAGTAACTTAAAAAAATGAGGGAAAAATACATGTAAAATATTATTTTTGTGGATAGTTGTCCCTCAGATACAGGTCTTCCCCGGATTATGAATACCTGACTTAAAGACCCTGGCAAAGTGGATTGGGGGGCTGCTGCAAAACCGCAGATTGTTGAATGGGAATGGGGCATCTCCAAATGCCCTCTTCCAGCCCTCCCACCAGACTGCAACAACTAATGGTTGGGTAAAGCCAAGTAGAACTGTGAGTGCTGAACAGATTCAGGCACCGAGTCAACGCAGTCTCCCAACATAACTATTTATGTTCGTATCTAGTTTATGAGACTTGAGGAACAGAACCCTGGTGTAATCTGGATACTACATAGTGAAACTCATTATCCCACTGATCTAAAATAATCAGCCTTTCTGCCCTCATATGGGAAAACAATGAGGCTGAGGAGGTACCTGAAGATGAGGTGGAATGAAAGGTAACAGGCTGCACTTCCTCCTCGTTTTCTCCTTTGGGTATCTTGAAACCACATGATGGACAAAACTTGAAAGTAGCTTCTAAATTCTGGCCACAATCTGGACAATACTTAAAAATCATGCTGAAAAATTCAAAGGCACAACAGCTGGGAATTAATTGAAATATGACGGAGTTACATCTGTTCCAGTTTGTCAAATTAGTTTCTCTCAAAACAAACTGATGGGCAACGCCCTTAGAGTTAATTTCATTTCATACCATTTCTCATGTTTTCGTAGATTAATCATTTTCACTTTGGCTCTGGCATTAACACAATTCTAAAATCACAATGCTTGACAAGATTCTAGTCAGACTCAATCCTCCAAAGTGTTTAATGTCATAATCAAACTATGTGCCAATCAAAAAGAGCTATACAACCTATTACCATCCACTAACACCTACTTGTTGCCCTGGGGGTCATATCTTCTGAAAGAAAATATGGGAGATTCTGCCTCTACCAAATCATCCATCAGCAGGTTCCATGCACCACCGCCATCTGGGTGAAAATCTGTTTGCTCATCTCCACTCTTTTTCTCCTATCAGTTATTTTAAAGCAATGTCCCCTGTTTATTTAAATCTCACTGCTGAAGACCCCCCTTAACTCAATACACTTTATTTCTCTCTCCTCTCCACTTCCTATACTTTAACTAAAAACTTCCAGTTTTGCCAATGTCCTCTAACATCTTTTGTGCTCTTCTAACATAATCATATCTTTCCTGTAATACCCAGAACAAAACACAGGACTTAAGATACGGTCAAATAAGTATCCTATACAAGTTTAATATTAAACTTTCTGTACTTGTATTCTATTCCTCAGCCAGAAAAGAAAAACACTCTGCATACTTTAACCAGTTTTTCCATTTATTTTGCTATGTTTAATAAACACAGACACAATTGTTAAGCCCCTCTAGTTCCACTATGCTTTTCAATACCCTTCCTCATGTATATAATCTCGCCACCCACCTCCAACTTCAATTCTCCAGATTAAATTCCATTTGCCACTTAGCTGTTCAAATGCTCAGTCCATTTATGTCTATGTCAACTATACAGCCAGGCTTTGGACATTTGCAAACTCCTTTATCACATCCCTATACTTAGAAAAGTACAGCATAGGAATGTAGACTTTCACAAATAAAATAACATGAGGCGTTTTAAGTTTAAGAAAAACCGTAAAAACTCATCTATGAACACAAAAAGCATGGTAACAGAACTTCTCATAATACGTCATCACACCTGACCTGCTCATAAAATGTATCCCAACTCAATGTTGGTGGTTGTGAATGATGTGCATTTCCATCAATTATATTTGGCCCAATGAAAATTTGTTTAAAGTGGTTTCAAAAGGCTAAGAACCAAAAACTCATATTTACAAGAATATTCAGGAGCACAACTTAGTGCACAGTAAATTTTTCACCCATAGTAACATAGAAAAAACAAGCAACAAAGAGCTTGGTGATAACTACAAGAACATTGCAGTATGGAAATAAATGTACCAAAACAACTGAAGAAAGTTAAGTTTGGGGCACAGGGCTCTTTCACTTATTGAGGAAGGTGAGTGGGAGGGATGAATGAAAAGCACTGAAGTCCAGATTGAATAACCATAAAAAAACAGATTGGATGCAGACTCTTAGCATTTGTGATAGTTTCTTCATTATATAGTCTCTTCAGTATATAGGTTTGGATGTACATTGAGTCCTGATGTAGGGTCACAGCCAAAAACGTTGACTGTTTATTCTTCTCCATAGATGCTGCCCGACTGCTGAGTTGGTCCAGCATTTTATCTCAGAATCAGAATATGTCATGAAATTTGTTGCCTTTGTGGCAACAGTACAATGTAATATACAAGAGAAAAATCCTGTGAATTATAGTAAGTGTAAGTGTTACAGTATACAATAGCGCAAAAATAAAAATTAAGTTGTGAGGTAGTGTTCATGGGTCTAAAGTCCATTTAGAAATTGGATGGCAGAGGGGAAGCTGCTGCTGAATCATTGAGTGTGTGACTTCATCTAGATAGTTTAATATCTTCACTCTTCTTGTTTAAGGCTTGCATTCACTGTTGAAAAATAATACTTTAAATTTAAATGTGGAATTACATTCCTAATTGAAATATGACTAGGGTTAGTTTCCAATTAGAAACAAGAAATAATGGGGTAAATCGAATCTACTTTTTCCAATAAAATATTGTTACAGTGTATTTATTTTATTGAGTTTACTGAGCTGGGCGAATTGAATAGCATCACTTCTGGATTCCTTTAGGTTACAGATTCATCCAATGTGTACATGGCCAAGCAAGTAAACACTCCAGCTCAGGCTTCGCTAGTGTCTAGGCCGCAGGAATATGGTGTTATAATCCACAAGTGCGGTTGGGCCACGCTTCTCCCCACAACTGCGCCGAGACAGGTAAGGCAGGGCAGGGGCCCCGAGATCCCCGCACCTACCTGGAACCGTTACCCGCGTTGTTCACATTCGACTCGGGCGATTTATAGCTGCGTGTTCGAAGTCCAACCCGACGCTGCGGCTGGCGGCGTCTCGGCCGCTGGAGGGTGCTCGCCACCTGCAATCGCGGTCGCTTCGCTCGCTCCAGCGCGGCGGTGGCGAGAGCGGGGCGCGGCCCCTTCCAATCACCTGGGCGCGCTTACAGAACTAATAACGCGCCCCCAGCCTTCCGCGCGCTTACAGAACTGATGACGCGCCCCCAGCCTTCCGCGCGCTTACAGAACTGATGACGCGCCCCCAGCCTTCCGCGCGCTTACAGAACTGATGACGCGCCCCCAGCCTTCCGCGCGCTTACAGAACTGATGACGCGCCCCCAGCCTTCCGCGCGCTTATATAGCACAGTTACCAGACTGGCTTTTTCTGAGCCAAATTCCAGAAAATCGGCTTTTTTCTCCAATTTGGCTGGCTTGAGAAAATTAATTTGGCTTTTTCCTTGCTTTTTTACCTGCTAAAATTTTCTACACGAAAATTACATGCCACCCTTTTTCTAAAACATTTCCCTTTAAGAAAAATGGTTTTTGGTCAGTTGTACTTGGCAATATTTCTGCCGCTAACTGAGTCTGGGCAAGAAGGTGCCAAACTGGCAAGTCGACAACTCCGAGTCCAGTTTGTCTCGGAGCTCTGAAGTGTTTGTAGGTGATTTATAATCGTACAAATCAACCGTGAAGTGTACTTTCTATAGGTAATAACGTTTTGTGGTGAAACTGTGACGCCCTCGGCTGTTTTTATAAATCATGTATTATCAACACCCATGGCCATGTCAAAGAAATGGAAAGCTTGTTACGATAAGCAATCGTAAGTACAATAACAAATGGGAAGAAAAAATTGTATGGCTACAAAAGGCTGCTGATGGATCGGAGGCAACTTATTGTAATTTGTGCCACTGCAACATTTTACCAAGAATTAGCAACCTTTCAAATCATGAAAAATCGGAGAAACTAAGCAGAGAACTCCATCAAAAGGTCAGACACAACTTAATGTAACACAGACTCATAGGTAAGATAATGATAAAGTTAAGGCAGTAGAGCTGCAAATTGCTGTGAGCATGACCTGTCATTGTGCGGTAAGTATAGTTGACCACCTTAGTGAAATCATGATAGCACATGGGCATGGGAGTACACTGGAGCACATAAAATTACAAATTAAATAAAACTTAATCAAAAACATCATTTTGCCTGCACTGAAAACTGATCTCACTGTTGACTTTAAGAACAAGAAATATGCCATCATTATAGATGAATCTACTGAACTTTCAACACAAAAACACTTGTGTATTTTAGTTCAATTTTTAAGTGATAGGACAAAGGAAATTATAACTGGTTTAATTCCGGCGCAAGAGGCTACAGGAGAAAACATTCAATTTGATTGACGAGGAAATCAAAAGATGTGGCCAGAGTCTTGCAAATTGCATTGGTTTTGCATCTGATGGTGCATCAAACATGGTTGGGTGCAACAACTGTGTGGTCTAGACTAAAAGATGTGTCTCCTTTCTGTGTGCAACTCAAATGTATCTGTCATTCGCTGGCACTGTGCATTCAATACGCAGTATCCAAGCTACCATCAGATATTGGATTTTTGCTGTCAGAAATACCTACCGTAATTGGTTTCTCCGTAGTGAATTAAGACAAGAAGCATATAAAGACAAAATGCTGGTGGAACGCATCAGGCCAGGCAGCGTCTATGATAGATGCTGCCTGGCCTGCTGTGTTCCACCAGCATTTTGTGTGTATTGCTTGAATTTCCAGCATCTGCAGATTTCCTTGTGTGAGCATATAAAGAATTGTTTAGAGTGATGAACACAGCTACACAATTTGAGCTAACCCAAACTGCCCCCTCCCTTTTGAAAACCCTTCGTCTACTCGGTGGCTTGTGCGTGGAAAGGTTTTGTTTAATATTTTGATGAACTGGGAAGAGCTAAAGGCTTATTTCACTTTTGCAGAACAAGCCCAATCAAAGTTTGATACAAAATTCAAAGCAAGACTCCAAAAGGAAATGTTGTCAGACTACAAAAACTACTTTTTAATCTATTGTATCCGGTGCTCCGGATACCTCTACATCGGTGAGACCCGACGCAGATTGGGGGACCGCTTCGTCGAGCACCTCTGCTCTGTCCGCCACAACAGACAGGATCTCCCGTTTGCCACCCACTTCAACTCTGCTTCACATTCCCATTCGGATATGTCTATACATGGCCTCCTCTACTGCCATGATGAGGCCAAACTCAAGTTGGAGGAGCAACACCTCATATACTGTCTGGGTAGTCTCCAGCCCCTTGGCATGAACATTGAATTCTCCAACTTCCGGTAATTCCCTCCCTCTCCCTTCCACCAACCAACCCACTTTCACTCTGCCTTCTCTCCCAGCTGCCTTTCACCTCTCTTATGGTTCTGCCTCCTTCTACTACCCATTGTGCTTTCCCCTTTCATTCCTTCTTCACCTCTCCGGCCTATCCCCTCCCTGCTTCCCCTCCCTCACCCCTTGATCTTTCCTCTGATTGGTTTTTCACCTGGCACCTTCCACCCTCCCCCCCACCTTCTTTATAGGGCCCCTGCCCCCTCCTTCTTCAGTCCTGACAAAGGGTTTTGGCCTGAACCATTGACTGCTCCTTTCAACAGATGCTGCTCGACCTGCTGAGTTCATCCAGCTTGTTTGTACATCTTGATTTGACCACAGCATCTGCAGTGTACTTTGTGTTTACAAAAACTACTTGTTCTTTGAGTTTGCAGCACCTGTTGTGCATGAACTTGAAAGACTGAACAGCTTTTTTCAGCCATCCAAAGCTGGTCCTTATGAATTGTACCAACAAATATTCTTACACCAGAAGAGTCTTCAGAACAGACTGTATGATGCCAAAAGACAGAAAAAAAATTAATGAAGTTGATTTTGGTATCAAATTCTTAATGGCATGTAATAAGTTCCTACAGCAGAACAATAGTGCTGAGGCCCATCTAGAAATAAAAAGATGTATCTCTATGCTAGAAGAAGCTCTCAGTCAAGTTACATGAGACTTCTGTTGGCGAGAAATACATTTGAAAGTTTATCAAAATCGAGCCCTGTGTTAATTTTAAATCAAGACTCAAGGCCCATGTTTTCCGAGTTACCCTTTATACACCTTGCAGGAAACAACGTCAGCATTATTGAAGAACAATACAGAAAAATGCCTTTTCTCGATTGGAAAGAAGAAGCTCCATTTAGAAAGATGGACTCCCTACAGACACTGAACAGTTTTGGATTGGTGTACTTCACCATCAGGCATTTAAAGAGGTCGCCACCTTTGCCCTTAGTTGCCTCATAACCCCTGTCAGCAATGCTGTAGTTGAGAGGATATTTTCTCTTGTATCCTCCATTAAAACAAAGGCAAGAAACAGAATGCAGCTGAATCTTCTTGATGCTATTGTGAGAATCAGGGCAGAATTATTGCTTTCAGGCAAATGTTGCAAAGACTTCACTGCATCTCCAGAAATGCTAAAAAAACTTAACATCGGACAAGGTTTATGCTGTATGTTCCACTCATTCCACTAATTCTGGTCACCGAATTATAGGAAAGATGTCAACAAAATAGAGAGAGTACAGAGAAGATTTACTAGAATGTTACCTGGGTTTCATCACCTAAGTTACAGGGAAAGGTTGAACAAGTTAGGTCTTTATTCTTTGGAGCGTAGAAGGTTGAAGAGGGACTTGATAGAGGTATTTAAAATTATGAGAGGGATAGATAGAGTTGACGTGGATAGGCTTTTTCCATTGAGAGTAGGGGAGATTCAAACAAGAGGACATGAGTTGAGAGTTAGGGGGCAAAAGTTTAAGGGTAACATGAGGGGGAATTTCTTTACTCAGAGAGTGGTAGCTGTGTGGAGTGAGCTTCCAGTAGAAGTGGTAGAGGCAGGTTTGGTATTTTCACTTAAAGTAAAATTGGATAGGTATATGGACAGGAAAGGAATGGAGGGTTATGGGCTGAGTGCGGGTCAGTGGGACTAGGTGAGAGTAAGCATTGGCACAGACTAGAAGGGCTGAGATGGCCTGTTTCCGTGCTGTAATTGTTATATGGTTATAAGAGGATAGTAATGACCTGGATCTGTAGCTTTTCATGTGATGTGAGTATGAAAAATATATTGAAATTTGTTTGGCTTTTTTCTAGTATTGTGTGGCTTTAAATTAACATTTGAGTCTGGCAACCCTGGAGCCTCGGCACGAGACGCACCGCTTTCCCGCCAGTACAAGTCACGTGTACGCGCCTCACAGTTGGAACGAGACGCACCGCTTTCCCGCCAGTACAAGTCACGTGCGCATCCCTCATGGTCGGCACGAGACGCACTGCTTTCCCGCCAGTACAAGTCACGTGCGCATCCCTTATGGTCGGGACGAGACGCACCGCTTTCCCGCCAGTACAAGTCACGTGCGCATCCCTCATGGTCGGCACGAGACGCACTGCTTTCCCGCCAGTACAAGTCACGTGCGCATCCCTTATGGTCGGGACGAGACGCACCGCTTTCCCGCCAGTACAAGTCACGTGCGCATCCCTCATGGTCGGGACGAGACGCACCGCTTTCCCGCCAGTACAAGTCACGTGCGCGCGCCTCACAGTCTCGCTCCCGCCAGTCCCGCATTGGTTTTGGCCATCTGTGGATGTGCGATCTTGCGCTCTTAAACTTTTGTTGGTTTTACCTACGGTGCAGTGATTTTGTGCTGGAAATATTTAACTATGCCTCCTAGGCGTCCGATGTCATGTCCTGGGCCATCAGCCGAGCGACAGAGAACCGCTTTAACACTTGAAAACAATGTTGGAAATTATATACCGCGTGGCAACAGGTGAAGGTAACACAGCTCTGGGACGCCACTGCTGGGAACAGAGTCTTGCCTTTAAAGTTGCTTGACAATGCGCCAGCCCATCCTAAACATTTGGGCAGCATTCAACGTGATCTAACAGTGCGTTTCCTGACGCCTAACACAACATCGCTGATTCAGCCACTCGACCAAGGTGTGATGATCCACATTCTTTTTTTTTGCGGCGAACTCTCTCTCAGATGCTGCAACAGACGATTTTGAAAATCCCGGGAGTTTACCAACGGTGAGGGAATGGTGGAAGTCGGAACACCTGGCACAAATGGTGATAGACATGGACCCAAGTTTAGAACGGAGCCGGCGTTTCAGTTTCCTGCCGTCAACCCTTCTTCCCTACAAGCAAGTTTATGCTGGAAAACAAAATGCTGCCAAGCAAACAACCCTCAGCACTTTCTTCAAACCGGTATCATTTCCTGCTGCCGTTCTGTGAGCCTTCCTTCACCCCTTGCTGTGCTCGATGTCCACCTTATCCATGTAAAGCTGCCCGACACCACAACACCCACTCATCTCCCAGAACGAACACACCTGGTGAGTACTGTACACCCTAGTATGTTGAATTTCTATGATTTATTACATTGAATATTACCTTAAATTGATGAAATATAATAAGAATGTGCCTTGTGGTACTGCTTTTGTGTCGTATTGGTATGAAAATGTGAATAAATTACAGATAAAACATTTAGGAAGCCCTCTGGAACGCATCCCTATTTTCTCCATTTAAATAATTATTCACATTTTGCATCGACCGCGAGGAACATAACCCCCGCATGAAACGAGGGTAGGGTGTATTTGTTTAAGATATTATCGATGACTTCACTGAAAGTCGGTAACAAAAGTATGACAGGACATGCATTTGGTTAGAGGAATATACGGGACATTTTCCATTATAGCGCATTTCTGTATTATTCTGTATTCAAAATGATGCTTTTGTTTTCATAACAATTTCCTAAAGATACCGTCAATGAGGAGACAGTTGAACTGCTCTGTCCCTACTTTCAAATGCCAGATTATAACATTGATGTGGCCAGACGAGTCTGTGGTAATGTTGCTGGTCTTTGCTCCTGAACCCAAGCCATGGCTTACTTCCATGGGATAAATAAAGAAGTCTTGCCACTTAAGGTTTGTGACACGTTATTGTAGCAGTAGAGTAGAATAAAACATTCACTACAATTGCCAGTTAATCAGTAAACTAAGGAGGAATAATTTATTTTTGCAGTGTGTCTGACACCATCCATCATTAATTGGACTGAACATTGAGTGATTGGTTTTAATATTCTCATGTTTCAAGTTGCTAAAAGCACAACGAAGAAGACTAGTTATCGTAGACTAGATTAAACAGAGCAAGCAAATAAATCAGAATCAGGTTTAATGTCACCGGCATTTGTCGTGAAATGTGTTAACGTCGTGGCTCTAGTGCAATGCAATACGTAATAAAGGAAAAAAACTGAATAGAAGATTATGAAAAACACTGCAAGAATTGAAATGGAAGTATAAATTGAGGTCACTTTATTAGAAAATCATGTATAGCTAAAGAAATAAAGACATAAACACTGGCTTAAAAGAAATAGGAAAAAGTTAATTTTAAATTCCTATTCTGTTTCAATTACATCTTAAATCCCTAGTCATCAACATTCTGTGCTTGTGACTGTTAATTTTCAGTAGCAGAGAAACTGTTTGCAGAAATTAATGGATATCACATTACTGGAAGTATACTGAGGCTGAATAGGCAAGATACGGAATGGTGGGTTTTGTCCATGCTTATCTCACAATTACAACCATTTCCCTAAGATGCAAAATTTGCCAAACTTGACAGATCTTGAGCAATAACATCTGTAAAATTTCAAACCAAGCATTTCCTCGTTGTTGGAATGTTTTGGTTTATGTTCACATCATAGTGAGTGTTTTCAGCATATGATTATTTCCCTGATTCTGTTATGGATTTATTGAGTATGCCCACAAGAAAATGAATCCCAGGATTGTACACAGGGACGTACACAGTATGTACTTTGATAATAAATTTGCTTTCAACTTTGAACTTCCAACAGAACTTTTGACTATGATTTCTAGTATTTAATTCTAATTTGTATTAGAAATTTAAATGTTAAATATTGCACTGTAAGTTTTAGTTGACATTTATAACACTTTTATTCACTATTTTCAAGGCAAACCTTACTGTACAGGAAAGTCACTTGGCCATTGCCCTGGAGGATCTGGAGAAGGCTCAGTGTGAGCTTGATGCCAAGCAGGCTGAGCTTGATACAGTGCAGATGGAATATGAACAAGCAATGAGAGAGAAACAGGTAAAGAGGCGAATAGTGATTATTGGACTGAGTTAGTGAATCTCAGGGTTGTATATGGTGACATATACAGTCGGTATGTACTTTGATGATAAATTTTGAACTTTGAGCTTTATTCTGTGCTGATTCTAGTTTTGGGAATGTGGGTAAGAAATAAGCACTTTGTTGCTAATTTTCATCACCTTACAACATCTCAAAGCACTACAGGGCTAAGTGCTGTCACTGTTCCAATACGGTAGCAGTTAACATGCATACAGCAGAGATCCACAGTGAATGAGCATGGTCGTTTTTAGTCATGTTGGTTTATGGACAAATGTTTAATTATAAACAGACCTTGCTATAACTTTAGGATTAAACTTGTTCTAGACACCATATCGCTGGTCAGATAGGCAGTGTATATAGTTATACAACTGGGGCAAAAATTGTTTTGCTGCATCTTTTAATATATTTTACAAACAGGGTTTTGTGTAGATTTTGGGTCAATATCTATTCACTGTAACTACCAAAACCAACAATCATCAAATCTTTCAAAATGTATTTTGCCTGCTAGATAGAGCTCATGATAGGATACCACACAGAGATTAAAGCAACTTCATTTCTTATAAATGTTAACTCTGCTTCTGTCCCTATAGATGCTGTCTGAGTATCTGAAGCATTTGTGTTTATGTTTCCAGTTGCATGCGTTTACAGAATTTAGCTTTCTGCATTGCAATCGTATTCTGCTGCACAAAAACTTCATTTAACAATAACTGCTCTTGTAGGTCAATATTCTGCATTAGAACAAGAAAAAGTCAAGTATTTTTCTTTGGTAGGAAACTTAACCCTGCTTATTCTCACTTAGTGAACTTTAATGCATTGACATGACTGGACAATGCATCAGAATTATAAACTAGGTATGTATTTATAAACATAAATTTTTTGTCTCTTAGAACATAAGAAATAGAAACTGGAGTACGTCATTTGGCCCCATTCAGTAATATCATGGCTGATCCAAATCTGGCCTCAACCCCATCTTCCTGCAATTACTTCATACCTTAACATATAACATGTAAACAAAAGGCGAAATAAATGTGTGCTGGGATGTTAATAGGAGTAACGCCCAAAAGCATGAAAAATCTGGTCCTGCACCAGGAAAGTTGGGGTTTCCAGTTTATCAAAGTTTCACTGTAGAAGGAGATGAACAAGAGCAATAATGAGATGGAATAATATGGTTACTATGGAATGCAGAAGTGTTGTGAAATGATGTGTTTGAAGAGATCGGAGATAGACCCCGTTGTGTCTCAACTTGTGTGCTTTATTTTGTAAAGCCAAGCACACCAGACCCTGATGTGTGTTCTCTGATGCTTCCAACCCAACTCACACCTGGCTACACACCCAGTGCAAACCTTCAATTCTAACTCCAGACCTAGGACAAAACCCTCAATTCCAGTCTGGTCCCATCTCCACACCCTGTCCAGTCTCCCAGTTCTAGTCTGATTCAATCTCCATACCCAATCCAGATTCCCAGTTCCAGTCTTGTCCCATCTCCATACCCAGTCCAGACCCTCATTTCCAGTCTGGTCCCATCTCCATACCAGTCCAGTCGCTTAGTTCTAGTCTGAATTGATCTCCACTCTCAATTCGGATTCTCAGTTCCAGTCTGGTCCCATCCCCATACCCAATCCTGATTCTCAGTTCCAGCCTGATTCCATCTCCACTCTCAATCCAGATCTCCAGTTCCAGTCCCTCAGCTCTAGTCTGATTTCATCTCTATACCCAGTCCAGATCCCCAGTTGCAGTTTAATCCCACCTCCACACCTAGTCCAGACCCCAGTTTCGGCCACTTACCTGGCCCACAGTCCAGATGCTGGCCCTCAGCACACTGCTTAAATGCTGAACCTAGGCTAACACTCTTGATATTGACAAAACCTAATGCAAACCATCAGGACAAAGAAATCTTACTTTATCATCAGTTAGATTGGCAATGTTAACAAGAAATGCACCAAAGGCATTTGCCTTGACAACCTAGGATTTCTCCCTCCCTCAAATACTCAATTTTTTTCTATCTACCCAGGCCAGGGGGGTTGAAGAACAGCAGATGGAATTTATTTCAGGTAAATATCAGCTGTTGCACTTTGATAAGACTAACCAGGCCAGGATGTGTCCTGTAAATGACAGAAAATTGTAGAGCAGAGATACCTAGGGGTGCAAGCACATTGCTACTTGAAAATGCCAACACAAGTGGACAGGCTGGTGAAGAAGGTTAGAATGTTGAGCATGTACAGGGAGATGCTGGATGGGTTAGGGCTTCAGTCTCTGGTGCGTGAGAGACTGAGGGATGACCAATAGATTGAAAAGGGACCTGAGGGACAACATTTCATACAGATAGTGTTGAGTGTATGGAACGAGTTGCAAAGGAAGTGGTAGAAGTGGATACAATTATGAGTTTCAAAAACATTTAGACAGTTTTAAGTATAAGAAAGGGTTGCAGGAGTTCCTGACCTGGGGTCCAGGAACACCATGCTTAATGGTATTGGTCCATGACATAAAAATGGTTGGGAACCCCTACTTTAGAAGGATATGGGCCAAATGTAGGCAAATGGGGCTAACTGTTCAACAACTTGACTAGGATGAGCAAGTCAGGCCAAAGGGTTTGTCTCTATGTTATATAGTTCCTCAAATCTATGAAAGTTCTTTCCCCTTCTGTATTTTAAAACACCCCATTGTTCTCACTTGTTCACTTTGGATGAAGGATCATCAAGCAGAAGCATTAATTCTATTTTTTCACCAGAGGTACTGCCTGACCTGTTGAGTACTTCCAACATTTTCTCTTTTATTTCAGCTTCACAGCATCTGCAGTTTGTGTATTTTTTTTGCTTTCTTCTGAATCAAGATTCATGGCAATGGCACTTTCTTACTATTTCAGTCAATCTATCTGTGCCACTTCATAAGTGGCAAAGTACTTTCTGAGGTAATAGGACACCTTTGAAAAGGATTCAAATTTGGAAATGTGAAGCAAGTGAAGTTCCATTAAATAGGAAACCTGGATAAAGGACAGTTGTACAACGTGAAGGGTTCCAGGAAACGTGTGCAACTTCCAAAAGGGAAGAATCAAGTTTCTTCCATCTTCAACATATGCATGTGAGTAAAATATAAATGGTTAATTTTTTTAGGCAATAGGTGACACAGAAAAATAAACCTCTGCGTAACCTTGAGAAATAAAAAAGGACACTAATAGAACAGAATATCTTGGTAAATTGGAGGAGGGGTTGCTGAGATACCAATTTCTATTAGTGCTGCGATTACTATTATCTTCTGTAGTTGATATTGGGCACCAATAGAAGTGAATATTCTGGATGCTGTGAACATGCTGTCTCCCAGACAACAAACCCATAATTCAATAGATTAATTAACTTACTTCCTGTCTGTTATGCCTGCTGGAGTTTAGGGCAGCAATGAAGATCCTCCATCCCTGGCGGTGTTTAGGGCTTCCTTCAGCACGTCAGTAATTTCTTCTCAATTTTCACCATTGGCAGTTGTGCAAGTCCCGGATGGAGACTCATGAATACCATCACACTCAGGTGTAGAAGAATTCTTCATTGCTGTTTCCTTAACAATTTTGTTTTTCCAATCAGGGTTATTCACCCTGAGCTGAACCCTCAAACCTGGAGGACTGGTGAGCCACGTTTAGTCTGGCCTCTGCCCTTTAGACCTGTTTAGTATGGATGACCCTACCAAGAGCCAAAGCATAAAGCCCTGACTCCAGCCAATGTAGCTCTCCGGGTCATTGAGGCACACAAGCCTCCAAACCCAGGCAAGGCCGTGGTCCTCTTGGAAGAATGGATTAATTAAGCTCCTTGTTAAGTACCTTCCTCTCAATACCCTAGTAAGGACATAGACTGCAGAAATGGATAACTTATGAAGATCAGTGTAAAAGACATAGAATATTTCTACTCATGGAGGACAACTGAACTGGTGTCCAGGCATTAGATCGACAGTGATAAATTCAAGGCCAAATTTAGAAGTAACGTTGGTGTTCAGAGAATTACTAGAAAATAGTATTTGCTGCCATAAAAATAGGTCGGTTTGACTGCCATGGATTAATTTAAGGAAGTTAGAGAAGAAAGGAAGAACAGAATATGTGAATTGGAAGGATCTTGAGAACTGAATATATTAGCTCTGAACTTCTTTTTGGATGGAATGGCTTGTTTCTTTACTGCAACAACAATTCATCATGTAATGAGAACATTGACAGTGTTACTACATATAGTAATTGAGTACTTCACACTGTCCATGAGGTCTACTCTGATTTTTTCCCCTCAGCCACCCTTCACATATTTAAGACATTCCTGATGACTCTTTCCAAAGTACAGTTTTCTCATGCCTGAAATTCCTACACGTAGTTTTCTGACTTGAACCCCCAATGTTCCACAATTACCACTCCTTACGTTTCAGTTGCTTAGATGTAATGATCAAAAATTATTTGTATTTTTTGCTACAGTCTATTTTTAACAAAACTGATTTTCCTGCAATAGTTTAGCTCAAGCTTGCTGTTCAGTCGTCCTTCCCTAATTATGTACTAATATGCCTAAGACTTTTGCACAGTACTGTAGTATTTTGTGTATTGCACTGTACCACTGCTGAAAAGAAAACAAATTTCATGACAAGTGTGAGTGATGATTGTGATATGGGTCTCTATTGTAGGCTGAAAGGGGGAAGGGGCCAGGGAGAGAGGAATGATGGTTGAGAGAAGGGGAAGGGAGAGGGAGGGAATGGGTAGCACCAGAGAAATTCTGTAATGATCAATAAATGATTGTTTGGAATCAAATGACCTTGCCTGATGTCTCAGGGCTGGGTGTGTCTACACCCGCGGCACCCTCTGCCCCTGGCACTCCTCTGCCATCTGTCCCACACCCCTCCTGTGATGCTCCACCCTCATTCCCAACATTTTTTGCTCCTGTGAGATTTACAAACTTGCTTTCTGCTTCACGTTGATAAAGATAGTACTGTGCAAAAGTCTTAGGTGCCATAGCTATATATATAGTTAAGAGAACTGAACTGTTCAGATGTAGTCTGGTCTGACCAAGGTTTTCTTCTCACTCCTGCAACAATAGACTTGAAGTCTCCTACTCCTCATCCACATCCCATCCCTTGGTAACATCACTTGAAAGGAGAACATCAGCTTTCGCGTGTGTGCTCATTACCCACAACTCTATCTCCTCATACAGCTCTTGACACTGTCACTTATTCCTCTCCGTAGATGTGGCCTCACCTGTTGAGCTCCTCCAGCATTCTGTGTGTGTTGCTCTAAATTTCCAGCATCTGCAAAATCTCTTGTGTTCATGATTTGCTGCTCCACTGCAATGTCTCTTTCACTTGGGTCTACCCTGAAGCCGTTAAAATCTTCTCTTCCACAAGAGTTCAGTGAGACGCTCTCTCATTGCTCTCCTTATATGGTCTACTCTTTCCCCTCCTCTGCCATTTTATTTAGGCTTCTTCCTTCTTTCTTTCCAGTTCTGATGAAAGGTGTGGCCCAAAATGTTGGCTGTTTATTCCTCTGCATAGATGCTGCCTGACCTGCTGAGTTCCTTCACCATTGTCTGTGTATTACTCTGGATTTCTAACATCTGCAGTATCTCTTGTGTTGTAAGCGGTCAGCTTTCTGTGTACTTCTCGGTGGGGAGAAATTTGCTCCAGCTAAGTACTGAGACGCTGTCTTTAAGCATTGCCATAAATTTAGATCCTGAGCAGCCAACCCTCCCTCTCCCTGACAATGATCTGAAACCTTACTGACAAACTTGATCCCAAGAAGAGCTTTGCACATTAGCGTTATCATTAAGACTACCAGTGTTCCCCCGTACATCACCCAGCTCTGCTCATCCACACCATTGTTAACCCTAGTGTTGAGCTGTCTAATACACACCTGCTTCATTCTACCTTCCATTGTATTCAAAACACTGGTGCCCACATCAAACTTCACCTCATCCTGTTCACCTGTGACCTGTGTGCTTACTCACCTACAGTGGCCCGCAGCTAAACAAAGTTTGGAGTTCAAACTTCCCATAATTTTTAAATTCCTCTATGGCTTTTCCTTTCTCTGTGTAATCTTTTCCAACCTTGGAATCATCCACACTCCAGCTCTAGCTTCTTGAACACTCCCAAAATGAAATCAGTCCTCTCTTGGCTGACAGGGAATATCCCCTCACATTGCTTAGTGTGAAACTTGGATTTGTTATCATTCCTGTAATGACACCATGAAAATTCGTTTACTTAGGTCGTGCTATGCCAAAGGGAAATGACTGGTCCGTCTATTAAGAGAAAAACAAGCAGCTATTTCAACAGGTGGAAATCATGATGAGATAGTTATCTGATATGGTAATTTAAAAGACCACATCTAGATAATGGACTGAAAAGCAACGGAATATTTCGAATATATACACCGTTTCTCAGTCTCCAAGCAGTAGCTATTGTTTTGTTTACAAACCAGAGTGAAGAGGGAAGCCAACATGAATGTTTCATGAGGGTTAATATTTTAATAACCACTGGCAATAGTAATAATGATCCATTTAAGTAATGCTGTTATGGGGGATGATGCTGAATAACGTAATAGGGTGGCAATCAGATAAGTTAAAAAGAAAAGCAGATGAATTGAGCCAAGGTGTTGATGGCAACAGCAGAACAACTATCAACTTCTGTCCAGAACAAACACTCTGAAATAGCTGAACTCAAATCATGTGTGCAGAAGACTGAAATCTCTTTAATCTAAAGGTGAAGTGTGGTTCCCTATCCTGCAGTGAGTTTTCGAAGCAGGCTAAAGTCATAGAAGTCTAAGTTAAAGGAGGCTGAGGTATTGAAACAACCAGAAGCTGTGGGTTACCAGAGTTCCGCTAGATAGGATCTGTTTTACGTGTGGTCTTGCTGTTGTGTAGGAGAGCCCATAGTGAGCAGTTGTTACAGTACACTGTCTTCTCTTTCATTAATCTAATCACAGGATACAAGCATGTGAGCAAGGTTGACATGTATTTCCCATCGGTAACAGAACGTGATGGCTTGCTGGACCATTTCAGACGGCAGCTTTACGTGGGTGTGTCCAGAAACCTGTTTTTAATGCTTGGTGTTTGTAATCTTGATGTCAAAATCAGAATCAGGTTTACTATCACTGGCATATGTTGTGAAGTTTGTTGTTTTGTGCCAGCAGTACAGTGCGACACATAACAATAAAAACTATAATTACAGTAAGAACTATATATAAAAAATAAATTATGTAAGTCGTGCAAAAAAAGAGGAAACAATTGTTTGGAGTTCTATTCTGCCACCATCTGAAAGAAGTTTGTAGGGGGGTGATTGATAAGTTTGTGGCCTGAGGTAGAAGGAGTCAATTTTAGAAAACTTAGCACATTTATTTTTCAACATAGACCCCTCCTACATTTACACACTTAGTCCAGCGGTCGTGGAGCATACAGAACTTGGACCTCCAGAAAGTGTCCACAGATGGGTGATTGATAAGTTTGCGGCCCAAGGTTATATAGCTATCATTACATGCTTCTCGTAGGTCAACTCTTTGAGTGATTAGGCAGAAAGTTTGAAGTTAATAACTCATCTCCTTCTACCATAGGCCATTAACTTATCAATCACCCCTGATGAGTTATTAACTTTCTTCTAGAGGGTCGCCATTTCACAGCGTTCATTGACCACAAAACCCTCATGCACATGGTGGCCAAAATAGCGATGCCACCTGGCCTACGTATCTGAGTTCACAACAGATATAAAACATATCAAGGGGAAAAATAATGCCATGACTGATTGCCTCTCACAGCCAGCCATTGAGGCTGTACACATAGGAGTTGACCATGCTGGTGTGGCAGCTGACCAAACCAGTGATGCTCAGGCTTACCGAACAGCAGTCACGGGCCTGCAGTTGGCTGACATTAAGTTTGGGGAGACTGGGATTTCTCTCCTGCGTGATGTCTCAGCCGGTCACCCCTGCCCCAATATGCCCACAAACTGGAGGTGGACTGTTTTCGACTCCACACATGGCTCCTTACCGAAACTGGTTGCACTATAGTTTGTTTGGCACGGCCTCAGAAAGGACATATGTAATTGGACTGCAGCTTGTGTGGAGTGCCAGAAGGCAAAAATTGTCATATTCAGCCACTATTGGCACCTTTTGAGGTCCCTGAGCAATGGTTTGACCCTGTCAATGTGGATCTTGTTGGTCCTCTTCTCCCCCTCCCACCTTCTCGCTGTGGTGAGCCATACCACCAGGTGGCCAGAGGACATCCCTATACCATCGACGACAGCTGCAAACGTGCCTTGGGCATTCATCAGCACCTGGGTTGTTCGGTTTGGTACCCCATCTGATAGAGTATTTCCTCTGACTGCCATCTCCAATTCATTACAGTCTTCTGGCCTGCGATGGCCCGGAACCTCAGCGGTTGGCTACATCACACCATGGCTTATCACCTGCAGTCCGATGACCTATGCGAGCAGTATCACCACTCCTTAAAGGCTGCTCTGAGGGCTTCCCAGACCGATGAATGTTGGCAGTTTCGTCTCTCATGGGTCCTGCCGGGGCTCTGAATGGCTCCAAAGGAGGACCTGTAGTCGTCCACAGCTGAATTGGCGTCTGTGCAGCCATTGTGAGTGCCAGGTAATTTCATTCCTGATGCTATGACTGTCTGGTCGGCCTCTCAACAGTGTTGTACTCTCCTCAGTAAATTCAATTCCTTTGCACCTATTCCTACCTCCCATCATGGGATACAGCACTCTTGAGTTCCTGTTGACGAACACACCACCTCATTTGTTTTTCTCCGGCATGATGCACCACAGCGTCCCCTCTGGCCCTCTTACGATGGCCCGTTTCATGTTTTGGAATGGGGAGAAAAGACTTTTTATTATAGATATGAGGGGTAAAGGGATAGATTGCCTTAAACCGGCCCACCAAGATTTGGAGTGTTCTGCTGCCATGCCCCGGCATCACAACGTGACCATGAGTTGGTCAACACACCTCTGGACGAGCCCGAGGCACCTGCAGTTCCTCCACCCATGGAACACAGGACCCGAGCCGGGTGGCTCGTCCGACCTCCAGACAGGCTCACAGTCCCAATTTTAGTGAATTCTGGCAGGGCCTGTGCAGGGTAACATAATCAGGAGAAATATACTTAATTCACGGCCACCGATATTGAGTTGGGGTTTCACTTTAAGAGGCTGCTCTGAAGCGATGACGTTGTTATGTGAAAGGTTTTTAGCATGCTTTTGTTGTGTAGGTTAGGGAGTTCGATAAAGTGAGCTACGGTGTTTGTCAAATATAAAACGCCTCACTTTGTTTATTTTTGCAGAAACCTACAGGGTCATCGGTTAAAATTGAGAATGTGAATACTCGGGAGTGTGGTCATGGAACCTATCCTGCTTATGGGCTGTTTGTCCCACACCCGTCAGGTAGGAGGCTACAAAGCACCTACACCAGGACGTCTAGACTCAAAAATAGTTACTTTCCCCAAACTGTCAGGCTGGTCAACAGCTCCACCCATTAATCCACCCTACATTATTACATGCACTTCAGCCACCCCTCTCCACAGCAACCCGGTACCCTTTATCCCTGCATACACTGACACTTTATGCTCCACTCCACACCTCCTGCCCACACTGACAGAGTCACTGGCCCTGCTGCTACCTGGAGGAGTTCTTTTTGCCAAGAGTCACTTTGACAGGCAGTGACAGGCAGCACTAACCTTATGATCAGATACTTTAGGTGCGTACAATCAGTCTATGTGTATGCTAGATAAGATAACCTCACGTTGGTACGCATGGCGACACCCATCAGTTACTGTACATTGTGTTTTGTAGGATTGATTGTATTGTGTTTTTATGCTTATTGTGATTTTAAGATGCATCAGATGCAGAGTAACAATCATTTCATTCTCCTTTACACTAATGTACTGAAGAATGACAATAAGCAATCTTGAATCTTGACTAAGGCTCCTAATGATCAGCTGAACATTGCTACAAGCTGGGGAATTTTCAGATCCCTCAATGTGAAAGTTTTCCTGATGGTGAATTACAGTATCTTCAGGAAGCACACATGGCTCTTTCCTGAGGGAATCTGCACTGCTTCAACACTACAGCCTTGAGCATGGATCCTGGGAGATTTGGGCCATGTTTACTTACATGGCTGCCTATGACAGCATTCTCTCTAAATACACCATTAAGTGCATGCACAATAGGAGACTATAAAACTCCTGGAAAATAGGCTCGAGAAAGGCTCAGAATCGATTTTTGTGGCCTTCATTAATCTGGAGGTGCCCTGCAATACTCACCCAACAGATGTGGAGATTTTATTGGAGGGTGAATTAAAGATAGCAGTCAGTGCTGGCAGAAGAGCAGCTGGAGTTTAAGACCAAAGGAGAGAGCTCACCAAAGCAAAAGAGATAAGTACTGTTCACATATGATATAAGGGACCTACTGATAGAGAGACACTTCTTGTAAAAGAGCCTGTTATGCAAACTATTTGATCCTTTCTACAGTCTATTTGTTACCACCAATATATAGCAAAGATCTGCTAGTAGAGCTCAAATAGACAATAGGTGCAGAAGTAGACCATTCTTCTGGTTAAGGAAGGACATCCTGGCTATAGAGGAAGTGCAGCGTAGATTCACGAGGTTAATTCCTGGGATGTCCGGACTGTCTTATGCAGAGAGGTTAGAGAGACTGGGCTTGTACACGCTGGAATTAAGGAGATTGAGAGGGGATCTGATTGCAACATATAAGATTATTAAGGGATTGGACAAGATAGAGACAGGAAATATGTTCCAGATGCTGGGAGAGTCCAGTACCAGAGGGCATGGTTTGAGAATAAGGGGTAGGTCATTTAGGACAGAGTTAAGGAAAAACTTCTTCTCCCAGAGAGTTGTGGGGGTCTGGAATGCATTGCCTCGGAAGGCAGTGGAGGCCATTTCTCTGGATGCTTTCAAGAAGGAGCTAGATAGGTATCTTATGGATAGGGGAATCAAGGGATATGGGGACAAGGCAGGAACCGGGTATTGATAGTAGATGATCAGCCATGATCTCAGAATGGCAGTGCAGGCTCGAAGACCCGACCCCATAATGGAATGATAGCGTAGTGGTTAGCATAACATTTTATAGTGCTAGCAATCCAGATTCAATTCCACTGCTGACTGTAAGGACTTTGCAGCGTTCTCCCTTTAATTCCCTGGGTTTCCTCCGATTTTCTCCCACATTCCAAAAACGTAATGTTTATTAAGTTGTGGGCATGCTATGTTGACGCTGGAAGCGTGACAATACTTGTGATCTGCCCACAGCGCATCCCGGACTGTGCTGGGCATTGACACAAACAACACATTTGACTCGTGTTTCAATGTATAAATAAAGCTAATCTTATTAAGTACAGGAATTTTATACATCCCTAATCCAAAACTTGGCTCCCTCTGTGTGGTTCAGTGCTAAATTTCCCTTACTAATTTTCCTGTAACACAGCTGAGGGGCATTGTGCAAATGTAAGCTCCAGGAAGGTCTGCACATAAACGAATGATCGAGTCTCCTGGTAACCTGTGCTGCGTTTCAGGGGGCCAGTTTGTGAAAATCAGGGAGAAATATGGCTTCACACACCCCGAAAGGATTAAGCAGATAATGCTCGAAGGAGGCTTGGTTCCAGTGGTGAGTACCATTCTGTTCCCCATCACCTGCTGACCTGCGGTAAACTGATCTCCTCCACCTTTCTACACCATAACCTCCAATCCTTTCTTCTTCTCCAAGAGAGTAACTCCAGCTACAGATCCCTTTTAGGTCCTTTCAGAAGCCTAGAGGATCATAATTATTGCACACAGGTAGGTGCAGAATAGGTTAAATGGAAGCCTGGTGCATATTTAACCCAATCACAGCTGACTGGTGTTTTGACTTAATATGTCAAGCATTGACTGCTACCTTTATGGAGAAAATCACCATTTTTTAGGAGAATTTTCAATGCACCTCAGATTTAAATGACCAACCCCAAATCTTGTAACTGTGTCCCCTTACCCAATACCTCCCATTGGCAGAAACATCTTGACACCTCTTTGTCATGCCCCCTAGAGAGCTGAGATGCCTCTGTGTACAACCTTCATTCTTCTAAACTCTGAAGAGCATAGGTCCAGGTTCTTCAGCTGCTTGTGATAGAATCCTTCTCTCATCTCAGGAACCAGTCAATGAAATACCATAGAGAACCACAGAGAGGATTGTTTTCCTCCAATTACCTTAAAATTATGCCTTCTTGTATTAGCCATTTCCACATTGAAAACAAAGAAGCTGGATTTCCTCTCTTATCATCTTATACGTTTCTACCAAGTCACCCTTCATCTTCTTTCACACCAAAGAGAAAATCATAGTTTGCTCTAAGTTTCCTGATAAGGCATGATCTGTAATTCTTCAGCAACATCCTGGTAAATCTCCCATGGACCATCTCTAAAGCTTCAACATCCTTCCTATAATGAGACAACCAGAATTCAACTCAATATTTCAAGTGTGGTCTAAACAGAGTTTTATAGAGCTGCAACTCTACCTCCACACTCTTGAACTCAATACCCTGCCTAGCACACCATATGCCTTTTTTTCCAACACACAGAGGGGTAAGTGTGGAGCACGCTGCCAGGACCAGTGGTACGGACATGTAAGACACTTACATAGGCTGATGGATTTAAAAACTTGGAGGGAAGGGTTGAACTGGTCATGGAGTTGATTAAAAGGTCGGTACAATGTCATGCTACCCTATCAGTTTGCGAGGCAACTTTGTGGATCTATGGACGCAGATCCCATCCCAATTTCCCACTGTTCCTCCGTGCTGTTAATAACCCTATCCTTCACCTTGTACTCTGCCTTCACGTTCGACCTTCCAAAGTGAATCACTTCATAAGTTTGTGGATTGAACTCCATCAGGCGCTTCTCGGTTCATTTCTACATCCGGTCCACATCCTGCTGCGGCCTACGTTGGCCTCCTGCTGTGATTGATCTTCTGATTGGTGACTGTCTTCTGACTTTGGCTCTCTTTTTTCAGGGGATCATGCTGGATGTTCTGAAGGAAGCCATGCTGCAGAATCTGAACGAGACAAAAGGCTTCATAATGGATGGTTATCCCCAGACCTTGGAACAGGCTGATATATTTGATAAATCAGTGAGTGTCGAGATTGACTACACATCTAGTGTTCTGCCTACTCTCCTCACACCCACTCCTGTCCTCATCGATCCCTCAGAACCACCCCATGTTAAAATGCAAAGCTGAAATACTGTGATACAGGGAGCTCCAGTAATCCCCAATTAATCACAATTGGTTTACCATTGCACAGAGATACAGAGAAAATCTTTTGTTTGTGTGCCATCCACTAGCAGGGCATCCCATACACAGATACATTGAGATAGTGAAAAGCAGAACAGAATGCAGAATAAAGTGTTACAGTTACAGAGAAAGTGCAGTGCGTGTGCAAAGGCCACGGTGAAGTAGATCAGGAGATCAAGAGTTCGTCTGTTAGCATATGAGATCCTACAGGAGTCTGACCCTGTCACAGGTGGCACTGTCAGAGCAAAGGAGCAGAGTCCTGCAGTGTGGAAATAAACATGTATTGGGTTTGCTTGTTTTTCCAACTAGTTTTTCATAAAACTGGTCCTCTTAGCTCCAAATTTGCAGGTGATGACAAATTTAACAAGCAGATGAACCAGAGCAGCTCCTCAGAACCTACACAGTCACATGGGGAATATGAAAACTATGTACAGAAAGTCACCCAAGGTCAGAATAGAACCTGGGCCACTGTCACAGTAAAAGCAAAGCTCCAAGAGTTACACCACGTCATGAAAACATCAGTAATACTGGATTGCTTTTGTTCTGATGGATTTACTGTATTCTAAATGCAAAATGCTGGAGGCACTTCAGGTCTGATTTCTATGCGAGTGGATGGCAATGTAAGTTTTTTTTCCACCAAGTGCTAAAAAGTTGATGTGGAGGAAACAGTAATGCCTCACCGGATTAAATTACACCTACAGTTTAAATGTGCACAAGATACGGATTAAACAAATCCACAGTCCTAGTACTTACTAACTTAACAGATGTACTTAATGAAAATATGCTGACCTTGTAATAAAAGCACACTGCTACTTTAAGCAGAGAGCACCATTAATCTCATGCATTAAATGCACAGATGAAGAGAATATGCCAGTAATGCTTTTATTATCCGGTGACTGTTGATTCATACATACATGTATTTGAATGACATTGTTTACTGAAACAGAACATTTGCTCGGCCGGTTCCTGACATATTTAGAACATAGAACGATAGAGCACAGTACAGATCCTTCGGCCCAAAATGTTGTGCTGACCCTTAAACCCTGCCTCCCATATAACCCTCCACCTTAAATTCCTCCATATACCTGTCTAGTAGTCTCTTAAATTTCACTAGTGTGTCTGCCTCCACCTCTGACTCAGGCAGTGCATTCCACGCACCAACCACTGACTAAAAAACCTTCCTCTAATATCCTCCTTGAACTTTCACCCCTTAACTTAAAGCCATGTCCTCTTGTATAGAGCAGTGGTGCCCTGGGGAAGAGGCACTGGCTGTCCACTCTATCTATTGCTCTTAATATCTTGTACACCTCTATCATGTCTCCTCTCATCCTCCTCTACAGAGAGTAAAGCCCTGGGTCCCTTAATCTCTGATCATAATCCATACTCTCTAAACCAGGCAGCATCCTGGTAAATCTCCTCTGTACCCTTTCCAATGCTTCCACATCCTTCCTATAGTGAGGCAACCAGAACTGGACACAGTACTCCAAGTGTGGCCTAACCAGAGTTTTATAGAGCTGCATCATTACCCCGCGACTCTTAAAATCTATCCCTCGACTTATGAAAGCTAACACTCTATAAGCTTTCTTAACTGCCCTATCTACCTGTGAGGCAACTTTCAGGGATCTGTGGACATGTACCCCCCAGATCTCTCTGCTCCTCTACACTACCAAGTATCCTGCCATTTACTTTGTACTGTGCTTTGGAGTTTGTCCTTCCAAAGTGTACCACCTCACACTTCACTGGGTTGAATCTGCCACTTCTGCAACCTATCAATGTCTCTCTGCAATCTTCGACAATCCTCAACACTATCCACAGCACCACCAACCTTTGTGTTGTCTGCAAACTTGCCAACCGACCCCTCTACCCCCACATCCAGGTCGTTAATAAAAATCACGAAAAGTAGAGGTCCCAGAACTGATCCTTGTGGGACACCACTAGTCACAACCCTCCAATCCGAATGTACTCCTTCCACTATGACCCTCTGCCTTCTGTAGGCAAGCCAATTCTGAATCCACCTGGCCAAACTTCCCTGGATCCCATGCCTTTTGACTTTCTGAATAAGCCTACTGTGTGGAACCTTATCAAATGCCTTACTAAAATCCATGTAGATCACATCCACTGCACTACCCTCATCTATATGCCTGGTCACCTCCTCAAAGAACTCTATCAGGCTTGTTAGACACGATCTGCCCTTCATAAAGCCATGCTGACTGTCCCTGATCAGACCATGATTCTCTAAATGCCCATAGATCCTATCTCTAAGAATCTTTTCCAACAGCTTTCCCACCATAGACGTAAGGCTCACTGGTCTATTATTCTTTCTTTTCAAATCTTTTTATTATTATTATCCAAAATTAACAAGAGTACATCGAAGTAGGTAACACTTACGATGCCTCAAGGAAACAAAAACATTATTTTAAAGATTGAAAAATTTGGTGACAAAAAAAAGGAAAAAACCCTACTAAAGCAAAGAAAAGTGAGAAAAAAAACCCCATCAGGTGTTCAATCCTGGAGCCATGCGTCATACAAAAAGCTTCTAAAGAGAAACGTCAAACCGCCAGCAAGAAAACAAAAGTACCAAAATTTACAATTAGATTGTGGAGGAAGTCTATCAATGAACTCAAATGAAAGAAATGAGCAAATGAACCCCATCTTTTCTCAAAATCACACATAGGTTCAAAGGTTCGACCTCTAATTTTCTCCAAACAAAGACATAGCATCACTTGAGAGAACCATTGTGACAGAGTGGGAGCCAACGTATCCTTCCACATCAACTGAACATTGGTCAGACACAGAAATACTGCTGATACTTTGAGGAATTATTCCAAAAGGCACAGTTAATTTGTTAGGTTGTAAATTAATTTTAAGTGCTTTAGAAATTGTAGAAATAACTGACTTCCAGAACTGTTCCAGTATAGAACAAGACCAAAGTGTGTGTCAGTGTAGCTGTCTCAGTGTTACATCTATCACAATAACTATCAACATTAGGAAACATTTTAGACAATCTCTCCTTCGTCAAATAGTAATGATGTACAATTTAAAATTGAATCAGTGAATGACTAGCACAAATTGAAGAAGAGTTAACCAACTTCAGAATCCTTGACCAGTCCTCTGTCATAAAAGTCAAATTAAGTTCCTTTCCACAATCTTGGTAATCTTAAATAAAGGACGCTTATCCAATTGTAATAGTAAATAATTGATTCTTCCAATGGAACCTTTCATCAAAAGGTTCATACTTGTATTAGTATCTAACAGATCGGCATCCAATATGTAAGAAAAATATTTTTGTAAGAAATGTCTAACTTGAAGAAATTGTAAAAAGTGTGAGTATGAAAGAGAATATTTATCAACTAATTCTTCAAAAGACATCAGTCTATCTTCTTTAAATAGATCCAGAAAAGAATTAATACCTTTATTTTTCAAAAGTAAAGAAATTGGATCACTCAAAGAAGGCTTAAAAAATGATTGCGATAAATTTACAAAGTTTAAATTTTTTTAAATTAAAAAAACTACGGAACTGGAGCCAAATTTGTAAAGAATACTTAATCACAGGGTATAAATTTAAATTAGCAACTTTAGCTAATTGTATAGGTAAAGCAGTTCCCAATAATGAGGTTAAATAAAACTGTTCCACAGCTTTCAATTCCAAGTCTACCCAATTGGCCACTCGTTCTTATCAACCCAGTGTAACCAAAAGGACATATATCGCACATTAACAGCCCAGTAATACATTCTTCAATTAGGCAAAGCAAGACCTCCATCCTTTTTCAATTTTTGTAAGTGGCATTTACTAATTCTTGGTCTTTTATCATTCCAAATAAAAGATGAGATAATAGAATCAATCCGATCAAAAAACTTCTTAGTCAAAAAAAAGGGATATTCTGAATTAAATATAAATTGTTTTGTAAAATCATCACTTTGACTGTATGGATGCAACCAGCAAGTGAAAATGTAAGTAGGTTCCATCTACTAAATAAATACTTCATCGAATCTACCAAGGGAACAAACTTTTTAAAGATTCTTTTTTTTTAGTGATTATAACACCTAAAAATAATTGAAAGGAATATTATCATATATAGAAACAGATTCATTTAAAGGAAACAGTTCACTTTTATTAAAATTTATTTTATATCCTGAAAAATCTCCAAATTCATTAAATAATTTTAGCAAGGCAGGGATAGATTCCTCGGGATTAGATATATAAACCAGTAAATCGTCAGCGTAAAGAGAAATCTTATGAATGGTCTCATTCACAAGAATCCCATGAATATCTTTAGCTTCACGAAGAGCGATAGCAAGGGGTTCTAATATTAAGTTAAATAACAGGACTTAATGGACAACCTTGTCTTGTCCCCCGTGAAAGCTGAAAAAAAGGTGATCTACAATTATTAGTAATAACAGTAGCAATAAGAGTTTTATATATAATTCTAATCCAATTATTAAAATTAACACCCAAAACCAAATTTCTCTAAAACATTAAATAAATATTTCCATTTGACTCGATTGAACACCTTTTCAGCATCCAAAGAGACGACACATTGTGGAGTTTTAAAAAAAGACGAGTATATGTGAAATAATCTCCAAACATTTGAAAAGGAATAACAACCCTTTATAAAGCCTGTTTGATCTTAGAAAATAATTTTACCCAAAATATTTTCCAAACGATTGGCAATTATGTTTGACAGGATCTTAGCATCAATATTCAATAATGAAATAGGTCTATATGATTATTTTGCAGCACAGTTGAGAGCTGTGATATGTTGGTGCAACCCATCATATGACGCTCAATGGAAAAACATTGAGGAGTGGGTACTTCTCATCCCCATACAAGCAATTTTGGCCGATAACAACCTGCAAAGGTACATACATACTATTGATAACCCATGGGTGAAATTGACTCTTAAAATATGGAAAACTACTATAAAAGAATATAATCTAGAGGGAGATATTGCAATTCTTAAATGGTGTACATATGACTCGGATTTTACACCAAATAAATTGGATGCTGGATTTAAGGACTGGACAGCTAAAGGAATAACAGGTCTTTGCAACATAATGAAAGAAGGAACACAGTTCAGTTTTGAAATGCTTGAAGAGAAAGAAACACGTAATAGAAAAACAAGATTTTTATCAGTATTTACAGATGCGACAATATGTTAATAAGACACTTAAAAATGTAACCAAGGCAAATACATGCTTGATAGAGCTCTTTAGAAAAGCATATAATTCAGATAATGGTAGTAGAATCATTTCAAGCATGTATAAGGGGTTGTCAAATCTTAAAACACTTTCAACTTCATACATTAAAACAAAATGGGAGGAGGAAGGAGGGATAATTATATCTGAGGAAGAATGGACAACAATATGGAGATATCAGTGGAAGTGTACCAGTTCACAGAAATGGAGGGAGTTTGGATGGAAAAACTTGATAAGATATTTTATTACACCCTCTCAGAAATCCCATTATGATAGTAACCTCCCTGTTTGCTGGAGAAATTGTAGAAATCAAAATGCAAATCATTATCATATTTTTTGGGACTGCCCTGTTATCAAAAACTATTGGAGAGGGATACACAATGCTCTACAAGACATCTTTAAATGTGAAATACCTTTGGAGAGTAAGACCATATATTTTGGATATATACCTCAAGAATGGTTGAAAAGAGATAAATAATTAATGAATATACTGTTGGTGGCTGGTAAAAAGACTCTTACTAGGAAATGGTTATCACAGGAGAGCCCAATTTTAAATACATGGATGGAAATTACAATGGACATTTACAAAATGGAGAAGATAACAGCATCTGTTAATCATAAGCTGGAACAATTTGATTCATACTGGGAAAAATGGTTTAACTACATAATGCCTCATAGGCCTGATTTTATTCTCACAAATCAATGAATCTGTTGTAAAAAAAAATCACTCCCTACTTGTACATAGTTGTTTCCTTTTGCTTCTTTTTTCTTTCCACTTTTTTCTATAAGTGTATACCTCCGATAAATACTTTGTGGAGATGTGTGATATATATGATTATATGATATATATGTACAATGTCTGAAATACATCTTATGGAAATGTTTGATGATGAACTTCAATAAAAAAATAAATTACAAAGAAATAGGTCTATATGAGGCACAATCAGTAGGATCTTTGTCCTTTTGAAGAATTAAAGAAATAGAAGCCTCATAAAAAGTAGAGGGTAAATCACCTTTCACAAAAGAGTCCTTAAACATTTCCAACATATACGGAGAGAGCAATTTTCCTAATTTTGTATAAAATTCTACAAGGTAGCCATCAAGATTTGAGGAAAAGCAATCTTTCGTAAAAAAGCATTCATTTTAGAATAATCTACTGGAAGTTGAGATTTATAAAGTTCAGTATAAAAATCTTATTAATTTCTTCATATACTCAAGCCAGGGTACCATCTTTCCTATGAATTTTCAAAATTTGCCTTTCAGCTCTGGCTGTTTTTAATTGAGATGCAAGCAGTTTGTTATTTTTATCTCCAAACATGTAAAATTGACTCTTTAGCTTAAGCAAGTAGCCTTCAATAGGATGAGTTAATAATAAATTATAGTGTGACTGAGGTTCCACCCTTTGTTTAAATAAGTCAATATTAGGGGAGATCGCTGAAATATTATCTAAATCTTTAATTTGTTTTGAAATCTTATCTAATTCTACTTTAGTCTGTTATTAAGCTTAACTGAATAAGAAATAATCTGACCATGTAAAAATGCTTTAAATGTATCCCATGTGATTAATTTAGGCTTACCCCCTATATCCTAGAAAGGGAAAAAATCTTTTATCTGGGTTTCAATGAAGCTAACAAAGTCAGAATTCTGCAGTAATGTCTGAGACAGGTGCCAAGGTAGGCGAACAAAAATGACATAATCAAATTTGAAAGACAAACTCAAAGGCTCATGATCAGATACAGCAATAGTGTCATATTCACAATTCTTAACACTAGGCAAGAAGCGAGGGTTGACTATAATATGATCGATCCTTGAATATTTTCTCTTACGATATAGCAACAATGAATATAGAATTGAGACAGTTTTTTTATAAACAAACAAAAGTTTTTTGAACTCTGCTCAATAAAAATGAAAAGTAAACAAACGACTAACTTAACCGGAAGTTAACTGCTATACGGGAACTCAAACAGTTCTTAAAGTGATAAAAATGTGAAAGTCCAAATGATTTATACAATTAGGAGAGACTTTCCTGAAGTAACGAATTCCTTGACGACGTGATGTTACTGCTGATCCCAGCCAAAATACACCTTGCCCAAAGGATTCACGATGAAGGAAATAAAAATGGCTTGAAGGAACTGACCTTTTTCCTGATGACTGCACCCAACCCTTTCTGCTCTTACAATGCAGGGCCATCTTGGATGCAGGTTGCTATTTCCGGAAGGTCGACCCTGTATTAAACCGCTGACAACACCAACTTTACTTGGTCCCTCGGGTTTCTGTACTTCGGTAAATCTTTAAACTCTCCAATACTTAGGCTTTAAAATTAAATTGAAGATACATCAAACATAACTGGCACTGATTTTCAAAACTGCGGGCACAACAACAATGTACTTTACAGTAAGAATTAAAACTCCACTTTAAAACAAAACTGCATCATGAAACCAAATACGCAGCATAACAGAGTAACGGACGACTTAAACAACGTCCCAACAAAAAACTCCTGTGTCACAAAGGGTTTTCACCATTTTATACCTGTTGGAACAGGCCATCACATGACCACACACTGGTGGGAACATTACATCATGTGACCTCACACTGGTGGGAAAATACATCACCCAACCATCACAAGGCCATTACATCATGCTCACCAGATAATTACATCATGTTCATTGGACAATAACAAGATACCCATGGGGTATGTAAATCTAGAAAAATCTTATTAATTTCTTCATATTCCCAAGCCAGGGTACCATCTTTCCTATGGATTTTCAAAATTTGCCTTTTAGCTCTGGCTGTTTTTAATTGAGATGCAAGCAGTTTGTTATTTTTATCTCCAAACATGTAAAATTGATTCTTTAGCTTAAGCAAGTAGCCTTCAATAGGATGTTAATAAAAAATTATATTGTGATTGAAGTTCCGCCCTTCATTTAAATAAGTCAATATTAGGGGAAATTGCATAAATATTATCTAAGTCTTTAATTTGTTTGAAATCTTACCTAATTCTACTTTAGTCTTTTTTAAGCTTAGCTGAATAAGAAATGATCTGACCACGTAAAAATGCTTTAAATGTATCCCATATGATTAATTTAGACGTACCCCCTGTATCATTGAAAAGAAAAAAATCTTTTATCTATGTTTCAATGAAGCTAACAAAGTCAGAATTCTGCAATAGTGTCTGAGACAGGCGTCAAGGTGGGCGGGAAAGAATGACATCAAATTCAAAAGACAAACTCAAAGGCGCATGATCAGATACAGCAATAGTGTCATTCACAATTCTTAACACTAGGCAAGAAGCGAGGGTCGACTATAATATAATTGATCTTCGAATTTTTTCTATAAACATCTGAAAAAAAGAATATTCTCTATCTTCAGGGTGTAAATATCTCCATAGTTCAATCAATCCAAAATCGGTCAAAAAGGAATTAATAAGTGACGCGGAGCGATTTGGAAGTCGCTGGTTGGTGGTGAGCTTTTGTCAATCAAAGGATTTAAACAACAGTTAAAATCCCCACCCATTATCAACATATATTCATTTAAATCAAACAGTAAAGCAAATATATTTTTAAAAAAGGAAGGATCATCTAAGTTAGGACCGTACAAATTGACCAAAACAACTTTTCTGTTACAAATTACTCCTTTAACAATTAAAAATCTACCATTAAAATCAGACTTAATATCCTCTTGAATGAATGAAATAATTGGATTTAATGATAATATACACTCCATTAATTTTACTTAGAGAAGTGGAGTGAAATTGCAAACCCTTCCACCATTCAAAAAATCTATTTTGATCTCCCGCCTTGAGATGCGTCTCTTGGGCAAAAATTATATCAGGTTGGAATCGGCTAATGATTTTAAAAGTCTTTTTTCTTTTGATAGGATGATTCTAACCACGTATATTCCAACTTATTACATTAATCCATTTAAATATCATACCATAATTTTATTCTACTTTACACATGTGCAGAGCACATACCAAAATGGGATGATCAAAAATGGCAGCGATGAAGAATGCAACTACATAGAAAACACATGCTCCAGAACCACACAATGGGAAAAACTCCCTAACTCTAACCCCACCCCTCCCCCCACAGCCCAGAAAAAACAGGCACCCTATGATAGAAAACGAAGCCAAGGACTGCTCTGTCCAAAAAAAAGCTTCAAAATGTTCTCTATCCCTCCCCCAAGTTAAAAAAAATGAAACCCACTGACCTTGTCAGAGGAACGACAAAGTCTCAACAAAGGAAAGTGTTTACATTCCAGCATCTACAAACTATCCCACGTTTATATTTCATCTTTTTTAAACAAAGAGAGGACCGAAAAACTTCTCTTAAAAAGAAAAACCAGCACCATCTTAAATTTAACATTAAATCTCCTAAAAAAAAAAGCTTTAATTTCAGTTATAGGAAAACATACTAATATATTGAAAAGAAAAAAAGCGAAAAGAAACGTTAATAGCATATTTAACCCAACTAAATTTTCAAAAGTACCATCTAATAATATTATATAAATAATTGAAACCTCCACTAAGTATATATAAAAAAATTAAATAGCCCCATTAGCAGGAAAAGCTACCAGTTAATTAAGAAACAGAAAAAAACATCAAACCAGATATTAGATTAAAGGAATAAGTCCCTTTATCTTCTTTTTCTCAGTCAAATGTCCAAATAACAATTTAAACAGTCATACTTGAACCTTAAATCTTCTTTCCAAAAAAACCCAATGATATGCAATAATGAACAATTCCCCTAATCTTTTAATACTTTCTCAATGAAATGTCCAAGTAGCCTTCATACATCTTCTTTCCGAAATGCTAATATGCAGATAACCAAGCAATCTTCCAGACAGTTCAATCGGCAGTTGCAGCAGGTATAGTTTGAGCAAACGCCAGTGCAACTTTAGGATCAAAAAATGTATGAGGAGAATCAGGTGGAAAAACTTTAATTCTTGTTGGGTTCCTTCACAAGGAAGGAAACAGTTTCTTATCCTGTGTCTGTTTCATTACCAGAGCAAATTTTGATCTTTGTTCCATTACCTCCTTTGGATAATCTTCATAAAAAACGGAGCTCAGATCCCTCAAATCTAAAAATCCTGTTTTCTTGCCTGTCGCATTATTTGATCTTTAATCTTCAAATGATGAAAACAATCCAGAACAGACCTTGGTTTATTTGGATCTTAAGATTTCGAAGTGAAAACTCTGTGTGCTCTTTCTATAGTAGGCGACTGAGATAATATAATAGGAAATAAGGTATGAGAAAGCTTACCAAAGTAAGCAGCTAAATCAACATTTTCAGCTCCTTCTTACAGCCCAACAATTTGTTTATTCCTTCGGCGAGACCTAGTTTCCAGGTCTATAATCTTATTTCAATATCTTTCCAAACGAGTTGTAGTTTCAAGCAATTTTTGCTTAGTTATCTTCAATTCCTCTTTGTGTGTAATAACTTGAGTTTCCAGATCTTTAAGTTTTCCCATAAATGATATAATTTCATTACTATTCTTTTCCAGTTGGGTTTTAATTGAATTCAGTGTCCGAGCCATATCTTCAGCCCACAGTGGTATTTCATTAGATCTTTCCTTTTGCATCTTTCCTTTCCTGTTGCCTTTATCACTAGGTTCAGTCAAGTTCTTCCCACTCCTCAAGGACATATTGTTCCCCTTCAAGAACCAGCAACTAAAGATTTTAAATTCAAAGTTTAAACTAGGGGGAAAGGAGCAAAACTAGGAACAGCACAGAAACTGCTGTTACTCCATTCACAGATAGGCGCAGTCTCTGGCCTACTTGTTTCTATCTGGCCAAACCATGTCATTAGTTCTGATTGCCTTACTCACATCTTCGGGGAGGCACTGCAATTTCATCGTATTAAATTGAGGCGAGGTATTTCCTGCATTATAAGCAGCATCCCTGCATAGGTTGCATAGACGTTGCAAAAGCGCTCCCAGAAATTGCTGCCGTCCTCCCCTGCCTTGGGGCGGCACTCAAGGATCTTAGTAATGTCTACCGGGCATTGCAGTGCCTTATAGTATTCACCTGATTAGCCAGGGCAACAGCCGCAGAGAAAGCCTGCCAGTTGGCATGATTACCCAAAGCCCCCTGCCAGCATTCCTGCTCACTAGTGGTGAGGGCTATACAACACAAACTAAAGAGATCCTGAATTGTGCCAGTCATATAATCGATAAATCCCTCAGGGTCATTTTTCCTATTTGGAGCCTGATTCATTATCATACACATTTCTGGGGGCTTCCAGGGAGTGTAGACATTTATCGTGGGCTGCTGATTTAGTTGACCTGTGTTGGGGTTAGGTACAGTATGCATAGGAAATTGTCTACCATGGGGTCTATTTGTAGCAGGGGGCTGGTGAAAGTCCTCAGAGGCATCGCTACCCGTGCCTGAATTGTACTCCGTATCTGTCTCAGGGTCCACTAGGGGTCTGTCTCCTACCAGAAAATTCCACCTAGGTCATGGTTTCCTGGTCCCTGGCTGGTTATTTCCCTTCCACTGCCTCAACTGTCCCCTCGTGCAGGGTGGCCATTGGGCTTGGTGGGGGTGAGTTGGGATTACCCTGGGGCGACTGCTTAGGTGGAGCATATGGGGGTGGTGGTGCTGTGGGCTGGGGTCGCCAGGCTTCCTCCTCCTCTGTCTCATTATCATCAAACAGCATGGGCAGTCCAGACAGGTCAAGAGGTACCTTTGCTGGCTTCACCTTTACCTTGTCGCCTATCCTTAACCCGCCTATCTTTCGTTTCCCTATTCTACTTTCCCTTATTTGTATCATAATCTTCACACAGTCCTTTTAATGTCTCCCATGATTTCAAATTTCCTTAATTATCACATACACTAATCCCTCTTCGACGTGCATTATGCTCCCAACTACTTTGCTTAGATCTATTATTTAATTCTTCAGCCGTTTTTCTCCAATTGGACATTAAAACCTTCCATTTTTGTCCGGTATTATGTTTCCAAATTGCTTCCTCTGCCTTCATTTAAGTCCCAGGTCCCACCCAAAGGCCAAATTTCACTATCCAATTTCTTATTTAGGCATGCCAATAACCTTCAGTAATCATTTTCTCTTTCAGGGTCATCTCTGTATATTTTAAATAATAGTGTTATTCCTGGACTTAGCTAATGTTTCCCCCATTCTTTCTAATCAGGTGGGTCAGCCGCCTCCTTTTCTCACATCCACTTCAGGGTCCTGACCTTCGAGTGGGAGATTTCCCCTCTTAACAACCGGTCTAAGGCTGGATGCTGATACTTCAGAGTGTGGCTTTACCATCATGTAACCTATAACTCCTATTCCCCATTAAGCTTGTGCCCTTATCCCCGTTGATCTTGTGCCAAGTCTCTTTGCATCCACTTCAGGGTCCTGACCTTCACATGGGAGATTTCCCCTCTTAACAACCGGTCTAAGGCTGGATGCTGATAATTCAGAGTGCGCTTTACCGTCATGTAACCTGTGATGGACAAACCCGAGTTTGAGATGGGGTCCTGAGTTGACCCTATTGACCTGTGCTGCTATTGAGAGAGGGGAAGGCATCCAGCGCAGATGTGAGAGAGAGAGAGAGAGAGAGAGAGAGAGAGAGAGACATGATTTAATGTTATGCTTCTTCGGCTGATTATTTACCTTTGCCCCAAGGACACTTTTTGCCTGCTTGTTAAAATTCCTGCAGAGACAGCAGGGCGAAGCCGGTTGATGGACAGCCGGTGTCCAGCATGTGGAAATAAAATGCAGGTCTGCTAAGACACAGGCAGACACACCATGGGACACTGAACGAGCTTTGTGCACCCATGTGAAGGTGGGGGTTTTGGAGGATCGATTCGGGGAAATCGATCAGTGGCTCATAGTGTGAGAAGGTGCGACCGGTGGGGAACTGTTTGTGTGTCCACCCTCGCCTGGGTGACAGGTCCACAACTGAAGAACAGTCGTACGTGGTATGGTCATAGTCGGTGACCACAACGGGAAGATCGATGGCAATGGCATCACCTCTCTCTCTCCAACGATACTCCAACAACTACCTCGAACTGAACTGAACTGAACTCTGCATCATATCATAAGACTGTATCCGTTTACCCCTAGCTCTGAAAGAGCCTGGTTTTGGTTCCTATTTCCACACTTCTGTATATATCATTGCTAACCTGTTTCATATATTTCCATTTTTATGGTACTGTATTGCTTAATTTACTAATAAACACTATTAGTTACTAGTAACACCAGACTCCAAAGTGTTTTCCATTTCTGCTGGTTCTTAACCCGGTCACGGGGTACGTGACAAACCTGTAACTCCTATTTCCCATTAAGCTTGTGCCCTTATCCCCGTTGATCTTGTGCCAAGTCTCTCTGCATCCACTTCAGGGTCCTGACCTTCACATGGGGGATTTCCCCTCTTAACAACCCGTCTAAGGCTGGATGCTGAGACAGGTAAATTATCATAAGCGTACCCCAAAGCGTATTTACAACATCCGAATAGATTGCAGGACAGAGCCTCTTCCCCTGTGTTTGGCCAAACTTCCATTCTGTCCTGTGCTAGTCAATTCACCGTGCTACGCACCCCAGCCCCCACATCAATTAAGGTGTTAAGGTGCCCACCAGCTTCAAATGTAATGGGCTACTGCCACTAACCCACTGCCCAATTCGCAGCAACGCACCCAAAGAAAAATGTAATAGATCACTGTTGATGATCCGCTGCCTAGTTCTTCACGCACAGACTTTAATTCTCACAATACCTCACAACCTTAAATACTCACAATACCTCATCGGGTCTTCTGTTACCACAAATCTACTGACCTGTGGTACTCGGGCGATCCTCAACTCAGGTTTCGGAAGGAGTCCGTCAGAGGTTACCTGCCAGACGAAGGGGTCATCAAGGTGGACAGTTAATGAGAGAGATCAAGGTAAATCTTACTTTGTGGGTCCATCCATCTCAGGTCACGGCCACCGAGGTGACCACTAACGCCGACCCCCGGGAACACCTCGTCTTGGACTCCTGGCTGGCTCACCAAATTGTCAAAGGCTGATCGACCCGATGCAAAAAAGCACCAGTACCAAGGATGCAATAAGACCATAAAACCTTTACTCTTTATTCATAGCATGCTATGGGGGAAATTGCAGACTGATCTCCCAAAGAGACAGTCCGGACACTGCCCTTCCCTGAAGCACAATTCTTCACAATTTATAATATCAATCATTACAGGAAATATTAAAATTACACGAGTTAATACAGTTTTAGAATAGTTTCGATCACATGTTAAGATACAATTAGATGTAAAATCATCATTGGTTTGTTATTATTTTCTGACAAGGCTAGCCTAAATACAACCTTAGTTCCTCATGTTGACACCTCCTATTCTTGAACGTTCTAGCCCCCCACGCCAGCCCTTTCCCCTATTTAGTTATGTTGTACCTCAAAATGCTTTGTGCAATCAGACAATTCCTTATTTGGACCTATGTCTAACACTATTAGGGAACAGTGTCTGGTACATCAGTTGTTGCTGGGTAAGGTTCCCTTTTGGCTATCCAGCAACTAACATAAGGTATCTGTAAGGTAATTAATCATTATCTAATCATTGTCTTTTAATCTCTTTTAATCTATACCCCTATTTAACTATCCCTTTACTCCATCACCACAAGCAAGAGGTGGAGAGTGAAGAAGTAAAGACATCTTGGAGAGAAGCCATTTTTAAAAACTGATCGGGGAAAAGAGGCTAGACTGCGCATGCGCGTGACTTAGTGCGCCAAAGGTTTAAAAAAAAAAGACCACCATATATAGTGGCCATTGTCAGAGTGGACTGAGTCGGAGTGGGACGACTTTGGCTCAACAGGCTTCGGCGTGAACAGGCAGAGGCGAGGGTAGGTTCCGGTAAGTTCTACTCTTGTTTAGAGTAGAGAGAATGCCAGGCAGGATGTTGGAATGCTCCTCTTGCAGGATGTGGGAAGTCAGGGAGACCTCTGGTGACCCTTATGACACCTGCAAGAAGTGCATTGTGGTGAACTACATATACCTGTCTGGACACGCCCCCTGCTGACTGCTCCTGTGGCTCCTCCCACAGACCCCGGTATAAAGGCGATTGAGGCCTGAGCCCGGCCCTCAACCTCCAGGATGTAGTATGGTGGTCAACTACTGCTTGTTCTTTCTTCCAGTCAATAAAAGCCGATATCTCGACTTCACGTCTCAGAGAGAGTTATTGATGGTGCATCATGCATCCAGCTGCAGCCCCCAACAAACCACGTTAGGGAACTGGAGCAGGAGCTGGATGACCTCTGGATCATTCAGGAGAATGTAAATATTTTTCATTATGAATAAAGTTCTTACTGATGTAAACAAAACAAATCTGGAATGGCTTTTAACTGCTACAAACAATGGAAGGAGTCTTCTATAAACATTTTCAGAACTGTGCTCAATGTTAATGCTAAAGGAAGACAGTTCTAAATCGCTAAACTTAATTAAGGGTAATGGCAGGTGTATATCATTAATTGTATTGCAAAACTGTGTAAGGCACTATTAATTTACATACTAGCGCTTATCTGTGTTTTGTATAAGCTTTGTTACAATTCTTAAGATCAAAGAGAAAGATGCTTTTATTAGTCACTGTACTCCAAAGTGGAACTTGTGCAGATTTTGTACTTTTAGATACAGGACCAATTTAGAGCTGAGAAGGTAGGTTAAAATTAAAACTAATAACTGGTTTGGTTTAACCTTTGTGAATCCAGCAGTTCTAAACAAAAAGCTGAATGATAAAAAGTAGGGGCGGGGGGGGAACTTTGCGTCTTCCATCATGTAAAAACAACAGTTACTAATTTTCTTGAAGGATCCAGGTGTAAAATCCAGATAGTTAGAATTGCTATAAGAAGGATGTAATTCAGCTGGCGAGACTGTAGCAAAGATTGACAGGAACACTGCCTGGACTGGATGCTCAGAGTTATAATGAGAGATTAGATAAATGGGGACTGTTTTCTGCAGAGCGAAGGAGGGTGAGCGGTTTAAAATTATCAGGGGCACTTTTCCCAGGGAGGGAATAATAGATAGAGGCATAAGTACAAGGTGAAAGGGGAAAGATTTAAAAAGGGCATGAGAGCTCATTTTTCCACACAGAGGGTGGTGGGATTATGGAACGAGCTGCCAGAGGAGGTGGTGAAGGCAGGTACAGTTACAATGTTTAAAGGTATTTAGACATGGACATGGATAGGAGGGGTACAGACCAAAAGGGATTGGTGTAGATAAGTGGTTGATGTGGATGATTTGGGCCAAATGGTTCAATTTAGTTGCATGAATATCTAGGAATATAAGAGGCATAGGAAGGGCAGATAGAAATATATTTATCCCACATTAGGGCATTAAAAACAAGAAGTAGGTGGAAGATTTAAGGAGAATCTTAGGGGCAAGATATTTTGCACAGAGAGTAGCTGATATTTGGAGTGAGCTGCTACAGGATGTTGTTATGCCTGCAGCCCCCTCCTTTGTGAGAATCGCAAGATCACTGTTGGGTTGGGTCAGGGGGCCCAGGAAATGAGAGAGAGATGTGCAGAATGGCTCGTTCCCCGGTGATGTAAAGCTACAGGACATGGCCATTGTCTCTTGGAGACAAATTTGTGGATTGAGATACTATGCTACGTGAACGCCCTCAGGCAAAGTGGGCTGGTTCAGGGAGAGATTGCATCACCCCAACCTGATTGACATCTACGACCCTGCGAGTCAGGATAAAAGAGGGTCTGTAGGAACAGCCCCTCAGACGCACCAGAAGAAACGCTAGCGATCCCGTAATAGCGGGAAGACATTTGAAGGAGGCCATGTGCGTTCAGTTCCGTTGCCTGGGACTGGTGGCTGGTACCACGGAAAACGGCTTTTAGCTAGCAACGGGGAAACCAACTCGCCCAACTCAAAGGATTGGCATCATAAAAGACCTGGGCAAGTTTAAAACCATCTCTCTCTTAAAACCCAAAACGCTGCAGCTTGAACGAACTAACAGTGACTGTTATATTTCCATCGGACAATACATTATCCCCTAGACAACGATAGAGCTATTTCTTATTGATTATTATTATATCCGCGCTTTTAGATTTAGTATTGATGACGTATATTATCTGTATGTTTGCATTAATCTTATTTTTGTACCCCTTTATCAATAAATACTTTTTAAAATAGTACCATCAGACTTCAACGGACCTCTCTATCTTTGCTGGTAAGTGACCCAGTTACGGGGTACGTAACAATGTAGTGAAATTAGATACAATTATGTTTAAGAGGCATTTAGACAGACTCTGAAATAGGGAAGGAAAAGATTCTAATGTGGGCAACTGGAATTAGTGTAGATGAGCAAAAATGTCGAGATGAACAAAGTGGGCAGAAGCTTCTGATGTATGACTCTATGATATAATTACTCTATCATTTTCAGAATTAGTAATTAGTTTATCGCTATTATACCTGTCTGACTTTAGCCATATACCATACTGAGAAAGCTAAGATGTTTGGGCAAATATTTCAAAGTCAAAGTAAATTTATTATCAAACTGCGTCCATGTCGTCTAGTATTAGCTATAGCTTCATTTTCTTGCAGGCATTTCAGCCATTAATATACCAAACACTGACAGGCTGAACAATTGAACTTGCTTGCATCAACTACTAGACCAGTCATGTTTCTTCTTCTGTTTCCCAACTGCTTTTCAGTTCTTTTCTTAACTTCTTGGACATCTGTAACATCCATTCGAATGACTGAGAGTCGATCAGAAGCAGAATATCTGAGAACCTGCGCTCCATTTACTTCTTCATGAAGCACCATTGCAAACACACGGAAGCCAAGAAGATGGAGGCACTTGGCCAGAGAGTGGCCAAAGTCCCAGTCACAACCTAAATGTAGAAAGAAAAGACATTGGTAATGGGTTCATTATTAGCAGATGTACAGAGATAGAGTGGTTTGCATATGGACCATTCCAAATGGGAGTATGTCAATGTAGTACAAAGGGAAAGGCAGCAACAAATGCAGAATGCAAGGTCACAGTTATAAAGGAAGTGCGGGGCAGGTAGACAATGAGGTGAAGCAGCCATGCTCAAGTCGACTGTGAGATCTTCTTCATGATGGGGGGGGGGGCAGAAGAGAGAATGACCAGAGTGAGGAGGGGCTTTGATTATGTTAGCTCCTTTCCCCAGGCAGCAGAAAGTGCAGACAGAGTTAGCAGAGGGGATGCCAGATTCTGTGACAGACAATTCAATTAAGTACATAAAACATAGGATAGTACAGCACATTACAGGCCCTTCAGCCCACAATGTTGTGCCGACCCTCAAACCCTGCCTCCCATATAACCCTCCACCTTAAATTCCTCCATATACCTGTCTAGTAGTCTCTTAAACTTCACTAGTGTATCTGCCTCCACCACAGACTCAGGCAGTGCATTCCACGCACCAACCACTCTCTGAGTAAAAAAACCTTCCTCTAATATCTCCCTTGAACTTCCCTCCCCTTATCTTAAAGCCATGTCCTCTTGTATAGAGCAGTGGTGCCCTGGGGAAGAGGCACTGGCTGTCCACTCTGTCTATTCCTCTTAATATCTTGTACACCTCTATCATGTCTCCTCTCATCCTCCTTCTCTCCAAAGAGTAAAGCCCTAGCTCCCTTAATCTCTGATCATAATTCATACTCTCTAAACCAGGCAGCATCCTGGTGAATCTCCTCTGTACCCTTTCCAATGCTTCCACATCCTTCCTATAGTGAGGCGACCAGAACTGGACACAGTACTCCAAGTGTGGCCTAACTAGAGTTTTATAGAGCTGCATCATTACATCGCGTCTCTTAAACTCTATCCCTCGACTTATGAAAGCTAACACCCCATAAGCTTTCTTAACTACCTTATCTACCTGTGAGGCAACTTTCAGGGATCTGTGGACATGTGCCCCCAGATCCCTCTGCTCCTCCACACTACCAAGTATCCTGCCATTTACTTTGTACTCTGCCTTGGAGTTTGCCCTTCCAAAGTGTACCACCTCACACTTCTCTGGGTTGAACTCCATCTGCCACTTCTCAGCCCACTTCTGCATCCTATCAATGTCTCTCTGCAATCTTTGACAATCCTCTACACTATCTACAACACCATCAACCTTTGTGTCGTCTGCAAACTTGCCAACCCACCCTTCTACCCCCACATCCAGGTTGTTAATAAAAATCCCAAAAAGTAGAGATCCCAGAACAGATCCTTGTGGGACACCACTAGTCACAACCCTCCAATCTGAATGTACTCCCTCCAACACGAACCTCTGCCTTCTGCAGGCAAGCCAATTCTGAATCCACCTGGCTAAACTTCCCTGGATCCCATGCCTTCTGACTTTCCGTGTGGAACGTTGTCAAATGCCTTACTAAAATCCATGTAGATCACATCCACTGCACTACCCTCATCTATATGCCTGGTCACCTCCTCAAAGAACTCTATCAGGCTTGTTAGACATGATCTGTCCTTCACAAAGCCATGCTGACTGTCCCTGATCAGACCATAATTCTCTAAATGCCCATAGATCCTATCTCTAAGAATCTTTTCCAACAGCTTTCCCACCACAGACGTAAGGCTCACTGGTCTATAATTACTCGGACTAACCCTACTACCTTTTTTGAACAAGTGGATGGCATTCGCCTCCCGGACAACGAGAACATAAAGATCCTAGCCAGAGGCTCAGCAATCTCTTCCCTCACCTCGTGGAGAAGCCTGGGGAATATTCCATCAGGCCCTGGGGACTTATCTGTCCTAATGTATTTTAACAACTCCAACACCTCCTTTCCCTTAATATCTACATGCTCCAGAACATCAACCTCACTCATATTGTCCTCACCGTCATCAAGTTCCCTCTCATTGTTGAATACCGAAGAGAAGTATTCATTGAGGACCTCGCTCACTTACACAGCCTCCAAGCACATCTTCCCACTTTTATCTTTAATTGGTCCTACCTTCACTCCTGTCATCCTTTTGTTCTTCACATAATTGAAGAATGCCTTGGGGTTTTCCTTTACCCTACTTGCCAAGGCCTTCTCATGCCCCCTTCTTGCTCTTCTCAGCCCCTTCTTAAGCTCCTTTCTTGCTACCCTATATTCCTCAATAGACCCATCTGATCCTTGCTTCCTAAACCTCATGTATTCTGCCTTCTTCCACCTGACTAGATTTTCCACTTCACTTGTCACCCATGGTTCCTTCACCCTATCATTCTTTATCTTCCTCACCGGGACAAATTTATCCCTAACATTCTGCAAGAGATCCCAAAACATTGACCACATGTCCATAGTACATTTCCCTGCAAAAACATCATTCCAAGTAAGGGTAAGTAATTGTTCAAACGCTAATACAATTTAAAAAAAGTATTCTCTTAGTTATTTTTGTTCTGTCCTGCTTATAAATTTAATGTTACCTGTAAAGAGGCAAAAGTATAAATGTCCACGATACAAGAAACAAATATGTTTATGAGCACTGTTCCCTCTAAGCTGTGTGGGTGTGCAGCCACACAGTAACGGAAATGCTCCCGTGCACAAAGCCATTGATGCCGTGCAGCTGAAATTTTCTTTTATATAATGCTAATATAACTTTGAAATTATTAGCATTAACTGTCAATTGTGTTTTAGAATATCTGGCATCCCTTTGTAAATCCCTTCAGAAAAGCTCTTTGAATACAATTGAAGCACTGCAGTATGCAAAAGCAAAAATTAACAAGTTATGGTCACAGTATCTTGGCGATAATGTTTCTTGGAGTGACAAAGTGAAAGATCTGCTTGCGTTTATAAGTTCTGATGTTGATACTGTGCCTATTATTTGATTCATTCAACATGTATGTAATCACTTGGTTAATAAATTTCTTGATGACGAGCCTATAATAGAATGGCAAGCTTTTGACCCTGTAGCTATTGAAAATGCAACCAATTTTGAATTTGAAAAAGAGAATTTTGTGTGATTGACAAAAAATACTCAGCTACTATTACAACTATGACGGAAGTGTTGCCTCAAAAATATTGCAGCAATGAATAGTGTGATTTCAAATTTGTCATTTCTGATAAAGTCTGGTTCAATTAAGACGTTTACTGATATGTTGAACTATGTGCTTAGAAACAAAGAACTTGATGATGATGACGTCGACTCAGGCCTAAGAGGCCAGCGTCGGGTATTTTCATGCCTTATAAGGTGTGGAACGAAAGACTGTGTGGTGCGCCACTCCTCATACAGACATAGAGAACTTGAAGAACTGTCAATTCTCGTTGCATCATTGAAGCATTTCAAGCTTCTAGTGCTGACTGCGAACGTGGAGTCAGTCTTATGAATTCAAGCAAATGTAAATCCAGGTACAGACTAGAAGTGGAACCTTTGAATGACCTAATGAGGATTAAGATGCGTCTTTCACCTGGATGTGAAATTAATCTGGACGGTGCTCATAGACAAAGGGTCTGTAATAAAGACAGAGTATGAAATGTGAAAGATTTTCTTTGTTCTCCATTTCATTACACCCTTCAATTAATAAATAAAATCAAATGTATGTGATTTTTCAATTTTCATTCTGAATATTCATGTTACAAAACACATTTTGCAGTTTTCAGGCCGTGTAAGTATTCCCTGCTCAAGGCAATGGTTCATATGCAGTTGTGTAAAAAAAATGGAGGGTATGCTGCTTATGAGCCTCTGAAGAACTGCTGATCTGAGACCAAATTCTATTATACATCCAACACAGATGACTTAATGGGTCCTCCTTAATAATACTTGAAGCTCTTGGTCTTCAAGGCAGAATGAATTAATCTGTCAAAGAATCGGAGAGATGGCAAGAAAGCAGGTGTCCTAAATAATTAAACTCTAAAAGTGAGATTAAAAAATTACAAAAAAAGAAATCAACTTGGTTCATGGACCTTCAAGTCAGATGGCTGCTGATAGAAAGCTTTGACATAGTAATAAGGGAGGATTGGTGAGCTTGATATGGTTGGCTCTTATTCATTCTCGATCAAATGCCTTTTGAAAGTATTATGTAATTTGGAGGAACAGGGAATAAAATAGCTGTTAAAGCTCGGACATAGAATCATTTGATGATCATAAAGCAGAATTGATCTTTAAACTGGAAGAAAGTTGGTAATTGTACAAATCCTAAAACAAGTTAATGTTTTAGATGCTAGATATCCAAATAATACAGAGCAGCATTGAAATACTCAACTAGTTTGACAGCATCAACAGAGATGGAAACAGATATAATTTCAGGTTAATAACCCTTTGCCTGAAAAGTTAGAGTAAATGAGATTTAAGACACAGAGCAAGAAGGTGGAGAGGTGATGGAGTTGAGTGAAATAAGGTAGGCAAGGTATATGTGAATAGAAAAAGGTGGGTCTCTAGGAGATGCAAAGAGAGGACAAATGAATGTAGAATTACCAGCTAATCAGAAAAATATGAGAAGATAAAATGTGAGATTGAAATACAGTACTGGAATTACAGGTGATTTGAAATTGTTGAACTCAAATTTAAGTCTCAGAGAATGAGGGGAGATTTGATTGGGGCATATAAAATTATGAGTGGTATAGATCGGGTAAATGCAAGCAGGATTTTTCCACTGAGGTTGGGTGAGACTAGCTCTAGAGGTCATGCATTAAGGGAGTTCAAGGGGAACATGAAGGGGAGCTTCTTCACTCAGAATATGTTGAGTGTGTAAGGAGCTGCCCGTGGAAGTAGTGAATGCAGATTCTATTGCAACATTTGACAAGTTCGGATGGATGGAAGGGGTATGGAGGACTATGGTCCAGGTGCAGCTCAATAGGACTAGGCAGAATCATCCTTCTGCATGGACTAAATTGGCCATAGGGCCTGTTTCTGTGCTGTAGTGCTCTATGACTCTAGAAAGCTGTAGCATGTTTGTCACAAGATGCATTGCATTGAATTTATTTGCATATTGTCAGAAGTCGAAGACAGAGATCAGAGTAGGAGTGTGCTATGATATTTAACTCCAAACATTGAACTGATTGCAAGAAAAAGACAGGAGCTCAAGAGAACAGGTCTTAGATTCATTTCTACTTTAAGCCAAGTACCTACGTATGACATGGCGACATAATCATGTATGTCATTTACGTTCTTTTATATATAACCCACAATGCATTATGTATTCAACAAAGAATACTTAAACAATATATTACTCAAATATTACTGAAATATTAAATACTCAACAGAGTGTCATGTTTGTGGATTGAAAAGAGGAAAGTTCTGCAAACTAATTTCTTTACATTTGAGGTTGCTCTTAACCTCCACTCGTGTCCTAAACATTGGTACAAAAGTCAGAGTCATCTGTGCCTGTCTTTGGGCAATAAAACATTGTTGTATTGCCCCCTACCAGTGTTTAGAAAGCTATTGAAAGGTGGGAAATTCATTAGTACTGTCAAGTGTCCTCACACGCTGTTGTGCTGCTCAAGGAGCTGTCAATATGAGTGTAGAAGTGCACGAATTAGGAGCCGAGCAGATTGCTTGGCCCTCAGGCCTGCTCATTGTTCAGTAAGGTCATAGCATCGATCACCAAAGATCCTCGCCACCCACGATACGCTCTTTTCTCGCTGCTGCCATTAGGTAGAAGGCACAAGTGCCTCAGGACTCACACCAGCAGCTTCAAGAACAGTGACTACCCCTCAATCATCAGGCTCTTGAACAAAAGGGGATAACCACACTCATTTAAGGACTCTGTTATTTTGTTATTTTATGCTTGTTATTATTGCTATTTATTCATTATCTGTATTTGCCCAGTTTGTTTACAGTTTACAGATCCTGTTTACAGTTACTGTTCTATAACTTTGCTAAGACTGCCAGGTGTATAAGAATCTTGGGGTTGTTCGTAGTGACATGTGTGTACTCTGATAATAAATTTTGCTTTGAACTTTGAACTGACCTTACTCATGTTCTTTTTTTGCTGAAACTGTGACTGAGAAGTGTCACTAAAATCTCTTGCAGCTGCTGCAAGAAGCCATGCGGCTGCAACCTCATTAGGCAGCTTTGACAGCACTCTTGCACATCGTCAGCACCCATGCAGCCACCTTCCCTTTCCAATGGCTCAGGGGCAGGGTGCATTCTGGGGTTACACTGCCTGAAGGAGGGACATCTTGTGCATATGGGTGGTGCAGGGAACCTTGAGGACTACCTGGTACGAGACTGAGTGGGGAATCGCAGCTACGGACAACATTGCCTAGAGTGCTAATAGATATTGTGAAAAATCCATTGCCTCACAAGAATGGTGAAAGTGAATCCTCACAGCCCAACACTTACTCACGACACAGATCCTTCACTTCCAGTCAGTGTTGCCTAACGTCCTTCCTTATGACACACTCACTCATGCACACTCCAGCTACTCTCTCCCCCTCCCCGTGTCCACATTGCTCTCCCACCTGTCCCTACTACTCAGACTCTTAACTCTCTCCAGTAATCTATCATTTCACTTTTTCAGTCAGTCATCAGTTGAACCAGCAGTACTGTTTACCCCTCACACTATTAACTGCAACCACTCCCCCACCCCATATGCAGGGGTGCCCGTGAATGTATCACACAGTCATCTAAGAAGACACAGTGTTATGTCAACTCAACCACCTTTTGCAGTTATGATACATTGTGGGCAAAGATCACCAGGCTGGAGAGCGCCTATTGGGCCAGAGCAAATTAACTCCATCAGAGGAGGAGAGAGCCCTAGACCTGATGACTGCTGGGCTTCACAGTATACAAAATGTTGGAAATGTTCAGCAGGTCAGGCAGCTTCAGTGGAAATAGAAACAGAGTTAATGTTTTAGTCTGAAGACCCACCAATATTTATTGTGCACAACAATAGTTAGACTGGGAAGGGTGCAGAGCAGACTTATAAGGACATTACAAAAACTGGACAAAGACAAGCTCTGAGGAAAGAACTGATATCCTAGCAGGAAGGTTTGCTAGAACTGCACAGGGGTGTGGGATTTGAATTAGAGTCACAGGGGGACAGGAACCAGAGTGCAGATGTTAAGACCTCACAAAAAGTCAGGAAGCAACAATTTGAGCATGGTGGGACTAATGCTCTGAGCTGTATATATTTCAATGCAAGTAATTTGGGAAAGGCTATTGTAGGAGCTCAGGGCATGGATCAACACCTGGAATTATGATATTGTAGCCATTAGTGAGATGGTTGCAGGAGGGGCAGGACTGGCAGCTCATTATTCCAGGGTTCTATTGTTTTAGACATGATAGAGCAGGAGGGATTAAAGGGGGAGGGGTGACATTACTAGTCAGGAAAAATATCACAGCAGTGCTCAGTCAGGAGAGAGAAGATAACTTGTCTAGTGAGGCTTTATGGTAAATGATCATGTTAATAGGGCTATATTATAGACCATTCAATAGTCCGTGGGATTTAGAGGAAGAAATCTGTAAGAAACAAAACAAAGGAGCTGGTTGTGGATTACAGGAGGAATGGAGACAGGCTAACCTCTATTGACATCAATGGATCTGGGGTTGAGAGGGTGAACAGCTTCAAGTTCCTCAGCATCCACATCACTAAGGACCTCACATGATCTGTACACATCCAGCATTTATAAACGACCTAGATGAGGAAGTGGAGGGATGGGTTAGTAAGTTTGCTGATGACACAAAGGTTGGAGGTGTTGTGGATAGTGTGGAGGGCTGTCAGAGGTTACAGCGGGACATTGATAGGATGCAAAACTGGGCTGAGAAGTGGTAGATGGAGTTCAACCCAGATAAGTGTGAAGTGGTTCATTTTGGTAGGTCAAATATGATGGCAGAATATAATATTAATGGTAAGACTCTTGGCAGTGTGGAGGATCAGAGGGATCTTGGGGTCCGAGTCAATAGGACGCTCAAAGCAGCAGCGCAGGTTGACTCTGTGGTTAAGAAGGCATATTGTGTATTGGCCTTCATTAATCGTGGAATTGAATTTCAGAGCCGAGGGGTAATGTTGCAGCTATATAGGACCCTGGTCAGACCCCACTTGGAGTACTGTGCTCAGTTCTGGTCGCCTCACTATAGGAAGGATGTGGAAGCCATAGAAAGAGTGCAGAGGAGATTTACAAGGATGTCGCCTGGATTGGGGACTATGTCTTATGAAAACAGGTTGAGTGAACTCGGCCTTTTTTCCTTGGAGCAACGGAGGATGACAGGTGACCTGATAGAGGTGCATAAGATGATGAGAGGCATTGATCGTGTGGATAATCAGAGGCTTTTTCCCAGACTGAAATGGTTGCCACAAGAGGACAAGGTTTAAGGTGCTGGGGAGTAGGTACAGAGAGATGCCAGGGGTAAGTTTTTTTTACGCAGAGTGCGTGGAATGGGCTGCCGGCCACGGTGGTGGAGGCAGATACAATAGGGGCTTTTAAGAGACTTTTGGATAGGTACATGGAGCTTGGAAAAACAGAGGGCTATGGGTAAGCCTAGTAATTTCTAAGGTAGGGACATGTTCGGCACAACTTTGTGGGCCGAAGGGCCTGTATTGTGCTGTAGGTTTTCTATGTTTCTGTGTAGGAGGGAAGATGGAAATGGCAACAGAGGCTGGGACATCTTAGGTGGAGGCAACAAAGGGCAGCAGATGATAAGAAGGAAAAGAATGTGGCACCTTAAATAAGAACAGAAGACGGAGGAGCCAACTGCAAGAAGAGTGCGTATGTGATGGGCACATGGAGAGGATGGAGGAGGAGAAAGGGACAGGGTGGTGGGGGCTAGTGAGAAGAGTGAGGATGGAGGAGGAACTGCACAGATCAGGAGAAGAGAGAAAAAGGACAGAGGGGGAGCAGGTTGCCTGAAAGTGGAGGATTTGTCAGTTTGTACGCTACCATGTGGAATTTGAGGCACTGTTCATCTGGTCTGCATCTAACCTCACCCCGGCAATGGAGGAGACAGGTCAGTGTGGGAACAGGGAGAGGAGTTAACATGGTCAGCAACCTGAAGCATCAGATAGCCCCAGCGCACCGAGCACAGATGCCCAGCAATCAGTTACAGAGTTCACACTTGATCACACTGATGAAGAGGAGGACACAGCAAGATAACTAACTTCAATAAGTAAGATTTTATTATTTCTTCTGGTTATAGGCCTTTCCACTGCTTAATATAATATTTACAATGTTGCTATGTTAAAGATGTTACAATGTTAATATATTAAAATCCTTAAAATCCTTAAAGGTTTAAGACCCTTTAAAGCTCATGGTATACAATACAAAAGGAAACTATGGTAAATCATTATAATTTACTGATTAGGCCCCAACAAGGGTACTGCAGTCACAGCTAGAGTATTACAACTATTTCTGGACACTATCGTTTAAGAGATATACAAGATGGGGAGAAGACTTGCATGAATGTTTTATGAGATGAAAATGTTCAGTAACATGGAAAGTCTGGAGATACAGAGGTTATTCTCCATAAAGCAGAGAAATCCTTTAAGAATTTTAAAGTAGCAAAATTGAAAATATTGTATTCAAGAAATGAAAAGACCATTAACCAGAAGAAAACAACTGGCAAAAAAAAAAGCATGAAAACAGGGAAAAGGAAAAGCAGGAAAGCAGAATAGCCTCTTTGCATGATATTGGACTGAAGTTTTTTTTACTTGTAACTGTTTAATTAATTTAGTTTTTCAAATATATCTGACAGGTAAAATATGTCAGACTCAGCATTGACAATTTGTTCTGCAAGCAGCTCATCACTTAGAAATGCTACAATACTATCCCAAAGGGCAACAAAGTGCCAATGAGAATTACCTTTTGATAACCATATGCATAAGTAGCCATTCAAATTCCCCTGCATTTTCCTCACAAAGTTGTCAAAAAAGATAATCTTGAAGTGTATTTGCTTTGATGACGTTCACAGCCATTATTACCACAGCAAAGGTGTCATTCAAACACCTAATTTTTTTGCAACCAAATGATGACGGTGGATGGATGACACAGCGTTTGCAAAAAAAAACCTCAGGCACAATATTTTTTAAATAAGCGATGAATCCTCGGTGTCTTCTTACCATCGAAGCAGCACCATCAATTGCACGCCATTATATTTTGCAGCGGATCATTGCTTTCTAAGAAATAGCTCTTGACTTCTTCAAAAATAGTTTCCCCACCTCTATCTATGTCTTTGGTACGTCGTATTAATGTTGTTAAAATGTATGTTCTCCCTAAATTTTTATATTTATTTCAATCAATTCCAATTTTTATTCCTAAATCTTTTTTTGATTCCTTAGACTCTATTATTTTGTCATATCTGTGGAAGAATAAGCGTTCTAGAATTAATAGAGTTTATCTCCAAAAATCTAAAAAAGAGGGTGGCATGGCCTTACCTAACTTTTGTTTATATTATTGGGCAGCCAATATACGTTGTGCTACCTTTTGGTCTTTTTTCCATGGCCAACCCGAGTGCCCTAATTGGGTGGCAATGGAGTTGAGTTCCACTAAAGATTTATCTATTTCTGCACTTCTTGGCTCTGTACTCCCTAGTAGTTTGTCCAGATTAATTGTTAATCCTCTTGTTTGACACACTTTGCGAATATGGGCTCAGTTTAGGAAATTTTATGGCTTCTATGGTTTTTCCTTTTCTAGTCCTATCTTACATAATCACCTTTTTTTTTTACCTACTATGTATGATTCAACATTCCATGATTGGTATAGGAAGGGCATTCGACATTTTGAAGATCTTTTTATTGATAATCGCTTCGCATCTTTTCAACAGCTCTCTGCTAAGTTCAATCTGCCTAATGCTCATTTTTTTAGATATCTCCAAATTAGATACTTTATTAATCCTTTAATTCCTAACTTCCCTGAAATGCCTGAGAAAAATGTTATGGATTTCTTTCTTTCTATTAATCCACTGGGTAAAGGTTTAATATAATTTATTCGTGATAAATTAGCATTCTTACGGCGTGCCCCTGTGGATAAAATTAGAATGGCTTGGGAGCATGATTTAAATATCTCTTTATCTGATGAGACTTGGGACTCGATTCTCAAATCGGTTAATTCAACCTCTCTTTGTGCTTGCCATTGCCTTTTACAGTTTAAGATTGTTCATAGAGCCCATATGTCTAAATCTAAATTATCTCCATTTTACCCTAATATTAGTCCTCTTTGTGATAAATGCAAAAGGGGCGAGGCTTCTCTTATTCATATGTACTGGTTCTGTCCTAGCTTGGAGAAATTTTGGAAAGATGTCTTCATAACTTTATCTTATATTCTGAATCACCACTTAGAACCTAACCCTTTAATTGCTTTGTTTGGTTTTTTTGGGTGAGACAGATTTACGTTTGAGTTCAACTAAGTGTCGAATATTATCTTTTGCTTCTCTCCTGGCTAGACGTTTAATCCTCCTTAGATGGAGAGATGTTGCCCCGCCCACACATGCTCAATGGCTTAATGATATTATGTCCTGCTTAGACCTTGAAAAAATTCATTATTCAGTTCTTAATTCGGATATAAAGTTCCATTAGGTCTGGGGACCTTTTATTGAGTACTTTCATAACCTTCCTCTTAACTAAGGTTTTTTTTTTCAGTCCCTTGCTTTCAGCTCTTTTTTTTTGGTAGAAGGCATTATTATCTTCTGTTTTTAAGGGTATTTACAGTTTTGGGGGTTTGAATGTCCTGATTTATATTCTCTATATTGTGTTGTGGTTGGTCTGGAGTTTTTTGTAGTTGCGGGGCTTGGGGAGGATACTAATTTTACATGTCTTCAATTTGGGTGCTTTCTCAATTATCTTTTTTGTATTATATTATTATTGTATGTTTATTTTTGCACTGGATTAATGTTCTTCATTTTGATTTGGGTTTTTTTTTCTATCTAGCGATGTAGAAAATGCATAAAAAAACTAATAAAAAAAAAGTTTCCCCTTTGGTATCAGTCTTAAGCTTTTGGGCAGAAAGCATTTCCTTACTGACCTGACCATCATTCAAAAACCTAACACACAGTAAGTCATCAGAAGAGCCTTATTATCACATAATGTGCTTTCATCGATTTGCAGGGCAAACTTCTTAACTTGCAGTTGTGCAACTAGTTGAAATTACACCAGAAACTACAGGAGTCCTCTCCTCTCTGCAGATTAACCCTTTCTGGTAGATGACCCACTGCAGTCACTCAGCCTTCATGTCACGTTTTATAAGGATTATAACACACGTGGACCGGTACAGAACTAGCCTCCTGCTGCATATTCGCTGACTGGCCTTGCTGCAGAGAGCCCCGCCAAATCTGCAGTTTGTGATTTGGGGGTGGATGTGGAGCGGGGCCCTGCAGGGTGGGGATGGTGATTTGTGCGAAGTCAAGCAGGAGCAGAGATAAGAATTGATATGCCTCACCTACCCCCACACACACAAAAACACCCACTCTAAGCTGCTTTGCGGCCTCATTTGCATCACCTAGTATATTTTTACATTAATTTCATTCAGGGTTCTAATAAAATTACATATATCATTTCTGTTTTTATTTATATAATTTAGTAATATTCCTTTAAAACAATAAACTTATCTTGGCCCATCCAGAAACTCCTGTGGCCCGCGGTTTCCTGTTTTTTTTATTTGTCACCCCTATGATATCTGGCATGGTCCCCAGGGAAGCCATTTGGCCAAGACTGAGAGCCTCTTTATTAGCTACAGTACAAAGTACCTCAGACGTTTGATTCAGAGGACCATCAAGAAGACACTAAGTAAAGTCCTCATCCTAAAATGTATGTAAACAGTTACTTACAGTGGTTATTGTAAGATCCAAGGGATCATCTGGTGAGGCTTTCAGCCTTTGAAGACCATCTTTCAGTTGTTTACGTATTTCTTCATAATCTGGTTTTTCCTCATATTTCAGTGACACCACATGCTGGAGGTATTTCTTCAATTCATCTTTAAATTAACAATAACTTATTAAGTAACTCATGCATTGTTTCTCTCTTCTCATATCAACATTTCTTCAGAAACATGTTTCAGAACTAATTAACTCCCCTTCAAACTTAAAAAATTTCTACACATTTATGATCGAGACACACCTCTCAGAGCTTAATAAATTTTACTTGAAGCAAAGAATTGTAACAGATTTGAAAATGATAGAATAAAATATTGCAATGCAGATTTGGGAACCGATTAAGATGAGTGAAGTCAAAAAAGAAGAATATTAGAGAAAGTCAGAATAAAAAGGAAAAATGTATTTATATAAATTCTTAATGCAGCTGAAGGGTTTTTCTTTAGATTAGTGGGAAGTTAATTGAAAATGATACTTAATACGTTAATAAATTACTACATATGCATAAAGGAGAAACAAAAACATAACAACAAAAGAACCAAATAAATAGGAGCAAAGTAAGCCACATGTCCTCTCATGCCAAATCCACTTATCAATAAAACCATGACCAATTCCACCCGGCCTTGTAGGCTCAATTTATTTCCCTGCGACAGAGAACATTAATACCAAAGATTTATAACCCTAACAAAAACAACTCATTTACATCTAACGTAGACAGCCCTCAATTCAAACCTATACCTCCAAGTTCTATATTCCCACATGAGCAGAAATCATTCTTTCAGGATCTATTTTGCCTAACATGCAAGCTCTTTATCCCATCAATCAACCAAAATAATCACATTGCAATCACATAAAACTTTGGTTATGAAATACAGTGGATTGGGCCATTGGTTAATCAGGGACAAGCAAGAAAATTTATTGTATAGTACCGTACTTTTCAAACACCGGCAGTTCAAAGAGCTTTACATAGAACAAGATATAAAAATCAAACATCAAATTTCAGACAATATATAAAAGAGAATAAAATGACAGAAAAATTAGACATGATAAATAGAAGTTACAGTCTAGGAGATTCTAATTAAAAGAAAAGAAACATTTTAAGCCTTGATTTAGAAAAGCTTAAAACTGGAGCAGACCTCAGACTCTTGATGCACCATCAATAACTCACGCTGAGACTTAGGAAGCGAGATATCGGCTTTTATTGACCGGAAGAATAAACAACACTACATCCTGGGGAAAATGAGGGAGAGCAGCAGTCCACAGTCGCCTTTATACAGGGGTCTGTGGGAGGAGCCACAGGAGCAGTCAGCAAGGTCTGTGGGAGGAGCCACAGGAGCAGTCAGCAGGGTCTGTGGGAGGAGCCACAGGAGCAGTCAGACAGGTATATCTAGTTCACCACAACTCTCTGGAAAGTTATTCCAGATACGTGGAGCATAATAGCTAAAAGCTGCTTTAACATGTTTAGTTTTGACCCTGGGGACAGTAAGACACACCCCAGATGACCTGAGAGCTCAGGAAGGTTCATAATGCAGTAAGAGATCAGAGATGTATTTTGGCCATAGACCATTGAGTGTTTTCTAAACCAGTAGTAATATTTTAAAGTTACTCCTCTGATGGACAGGAAGCCAATGTCGTGATCTGAGAACTGGAGTGATGTGTTTTACTTTCTTGGTCTTAGTGAGGACTTTAGCAGCTGCAACTGCCCAAAGGATGATTTATCTATTTATTTACTTATTTTACAGAGGCCTGTGAAAATGCCATTACAGTAGTCAAGCCTCCTAAAAATAAATGAATGGATGTGTTTTTCTAGATCTTGCTGAGACATAAGCCCTTTAACTCTCACTATAGTTTTAAGATGATAGTAGGCTGACTTTGTAACTGTTGGAGTCTGTCACAACACCAAGGTTTCTGACTTGGTTTGTGGTCTGTAACGACAGGGATTTTAAGTGAGCACTGACTTTTAAATCATTCTTTTTCGGCACCAAAATCACTTATTTCAATTTTGTCTTTGTTTAACTGGAGGAAATTTTGGCTCATCCAATCAGTGATATGTTCAATACATTTTTTTTAGTGATTGTATGGGACCAAAGTCACTTGATGACACCATTATATAAATCTGAGTGTCATCCACATATTTCAGGCAAGATATTTTGTTGCTTACCATGATTTGAGCTAGAACAAGCATGTGTATGTTAAACAGAAGAGGTCCTAGTATGGACCCTTGAGGCACACTGCATGTCATTTTTGTTCAGTCAGATACACAGCTACTGATCAATACAAAATAGTCCATCCTGTAAGGAAGATTTAAACCACTTTAGGCCTGTACCAGAAAGACCCATGCTGTTTTGCAGTCTGTCCAGTAATATGACACGGCCAACTGTGTCAAAAGCAGCACTGAGATCCAGTAAAACCAAAACTGAAATTTTTTCATGAGCATCATGGTTTAAGTGGATTTTAAAAGTCATTTAAAACCTTGACCAGAACAGTCTCAGCATTATGGTGTTGTTTAAATCCAGACCAGAAAACATCAATACAGTTGCTTAGTGCCAGAAAGCTGTAAGTTGCTGATAAACAACCTTATCAATTATTTTACTTAAACATGGTAAGTTTGATATAGGCCTGTAGTTATTAATTACTGAGACATCTAGGCGTTTTATTTTAAAACAGGCTTAATATCTGCAGTTTTCAGGGCTTTTGGGAAGCAGCTTGTTAGAAGAGAAGTGTTAACCATTTGCAGAATGTCTGGTGTCATCCAACTAAAACCATTTTTTAAAAAGATTGAAGGTAAAATATCAAAGGAACAGGAGAATGATTTCAGGTGTAGCACAATTTCTTCTAAAGTTTTATAGTCAATAGACTTGAATTGTGTCATCTTAACCAAATTAGTTTTGAGTGAAATGATGACACTGACTTCTGACCTGATGCAGAGACACTGACAGCTTAATGAATTTTATCAGTAAAAAGAATGCAAGATTATTACATGATTTAGTAGATAGTAGTTCAGATGCTACTGACATAGAAGGACATGTGAGCCTATCAACTGTAGCAAATAAGACGTGCATTTTGGCTGTTCTTGTTTATAACATCAGAGAAGGGTAACACTATGAGCAAAAATTAAAGAGAAAATAGCTGGGAATCTCTTTGTTTACTTGGGACACTATGCTGCTTAATTGGGGCAAGAGACCATTGCTGAACGGTTTCTAACTAGTGTCAGATGATTGCACTTTTATGGATGTTAGACACTACACCATACTTAGAGCGAACAGTTTTAAAATATCATCAGCTGTGGGAGCTTGTGTTAAAAAAAGTGACTTTCATTTATGATAGGAGAGAAATAAGCAATAAGATAATTCTGAACTGTTTTGTTCACTGTGGTTTCAAGGATTCTGGTTTGAATGTGCCAGAAATGGGTGAAAGTGAAAATGAAACGATTTTCCTACTTCAACAAGTTAGGAACGATGAGGAATTTGAAGATATCGACAACCATCTTGAATGCTACAGTGAAAATAAAGATGGAGTATGCAATCGTCCATAACATTGTATGGAGGCAGTCTATTATCTGCACGAGGTGTCTGCATTAATTTTCTTCATTGTGCACACTGGATGAATTCCTCTACCAATAACTTTTAGGAACTAATTGTTTAATAGTACTGTAGTGGTGTTGATAGTGTTCTAATTTGTTCTGTATTTCATTTAAATCCAGAATTTGTTACTCATGTAAATGGTAGTTTTACCTTTTATAACAATTTCCATGAAACTTTGGTTAATTGGAGCAGCCACTTCAATATGCCAAAATTCATTGGTCCCGATGTGTCACAGTCAACTGAAATGGACTGTGTTTGGAATATCTTGATTTTAGCTAAAGCAATGATTGAATGTACTATCAGGAACTATCTATAGTTCTATTATAATGGTGTGAGTATGTGGAAATATCATAAAGTTGAGTACCTTACTCCCCCTCCTACTTAACTCAGAGAAGTAAATCTTGCTTTTCTGGAGGAAGTTCGGTGACACTTTACAAGAACTTGGTGAAAACAGTGCCTGTTGAGAGTAGGTAATGTGAAGGGTGAAGCAGGGAACATTTGCAATCACTATATGCATTCAAAATCTTATTTGCTTATTTTGATTCCGTGATTAAGCAAAACAAATATTCTTATTAACAGATATATGCATCTGTGGGAAGTACCATTTACCCTTAGCATGTCAGCCACGCCACAGCTAGATTTTAACACTAGAGAAGAGAAAAATACCCTGCCTTTCAGAATCTCTGGATTAATTATGCATGAAACCTTCTTCGAATTTGTTCCCATACTTAGCCCAGGAACAAGAAACTAAGTGCGGTACATTCAATCATTGCTTTAGCTAAAATCAAGATAATCCAGCATTACACGAGGAAATCTGCAGATGCTGGAAATTCAAACAACAACACACACAAAATGCTGGTATAACACAGCAAGCTAGGCAGCATCTATAGGGAGAAGCGATGTCGACGATTCAGGCCGAGACCCTTCTTCAGGACTAACCGAAAGGAAAGATAGTAAGAGATTTGAAAGTAGTGGGGGGAGGGGGAAATGCGAAATGATAGGAGAATACTGGAGGGGGTGGGATGAAGCTAAGAGCTGGAAAGGTGATTGGCGAAAGTGATACAGAGCTGGAGAAGGGAAAGGATCATGGGACGGGAGGCCTCAGGAGAAAGAAAGCGGGGGGGGGGGGGGAGCACCAGAGGGAGATGGAGAACAGGCAAACAACTAAATATGTCAGGGATGGGGTAAGAAGGGGAGGGGAGGAGGGGCATGAACGGAAGTTAGAGAAGTCAATGTTCATGCCATCAGGTTGGAGGCTACCCAGCCGGTATATAAGGTGTTGTTCCTCCAACCTGAGTTTGGATTCATTTTGACAATAGAGGAGGCCATGGATAGACATATCAGAATGGGAATGGGACATGGAATTAAAATGTGTGCCACTGGGAGATCCTGCTTTTTCTGGCGGACCGAGTGTAGGCGTTCCACGAAACGGTCTCCCAGTCTGCGTCGGGTCTCGCCAATATATAAAAGGCCACACCGGGAGCACCGGACGCAGTATACCACACCAGCCGACTCCGCCGGCTCTCTTCTTCCGCGGGCTCCGTCTCCAAGCTTACTTCTTGGACAAGGACTCTCCTACCCCCACCGATGACCCCTTCTCCCATCTTCAACCCTCCTCCTCTTCATGGACACCCCGCTCTGGTCTTCTGCCTGCTCTGGATCTTTCTATTGCTAATTGCCGACGGGACATCAACCGTCTTGAATTCACCACACCCTGTTCCAATTCCAACCTCACTCCTTCCGAAAGCTCTGCTCTCCGCTCCCTCCGCATCAATCCCAACCTCACTATAAAACCTGTTGATAAGGGGGGAGCTGTTGTTGTCTGGCGTACTGACCTCTACCTGGCCGAGGCACAGCGACAACTCTCTGATAACACCTCTTATTTACCCCTTGATCATGATCCCACTAAGGAGCACCAGGCCATTGTCTCCAATACCATCACCAACCTTATTAGCTCTGGGGATCTCCCATCCACTGCCACAAACCTCATAGTTCCCACAACCCGCACTTCCCATTTCTACCTCCTACCCAAGATCCACAAACCTGCCTGTCCAGGTAGACCTATTGTCTCAGCTTGCTCCTGCCCCACTGAACTAATTTCTGCATACCTTGACACTGTCTTATCCCCCCTTGTTCAATCTCTTCCCACCTATGTTCGTGACACTTGTCATGCTTTGAATTTTTTCAATGATTTTAAGTTCCCTGGCCCCCTCCGTCTTATTTTCACCATGGACGTCCAGTCCCTATATACCTCCATCCCCCACCGAGATGGTCTCGAAGCTCTTCGGTTTTTTTTGGATTTCAGATCTAACCAAATCCCCTCTACCACCACTCTCCTCCGTCTAGATGAATTAGTTCTTACTCTCAATAATTTCTCCTTTGGCTCCTCCCACTTCCTCCAAACCAAGGGTGTAGCCATGGGCACCCGTATGGGTCCCAGTTATGCCTGCCTTTTTGTTGGCTTTGTGGAACAGTCCATGTTCCAAGGCTATACCGGTATCCATCCCCCTCTTTTCCTTCGCAAATCGACGACTGCATTGGCGCTGCCTCTTGCACACGTACTGAGCTCGTCGACTTCATTAACTTTGCCTCCAACTTTCACCCTGCCCTCAAATTTACCTTGTCCATTTCTGACACCTCCCTCCCCTTTCTTGATCTTTCTGTCTCCATCTCTGGAGACGGCCTATCTATTGATATCTACTATAAACCTACAGACTCTCACAGCTACCTGGACTATTCCTCTTCCCAACCTGTCTCTTGCAAGAAGGCTATCCCCTTCTCACAATTCCTCCGTCTCCGCCGCATCTGCTCTCAGGATGAGGCTTTTCTTTCCAGGACAAAGGAGATGTCTTCCTTTTTTAAGCAAAGGGGCTTCCCTTCATCCACCATCAACTCTGCTCTCAAACGCATCTCTCCCATTTCCCGCACATCTGCCCTCACCCCATCCACCCGCCACCCCACGCGGGATAGGGTTCCCCTTGTCCTTACCTACCACCCCACCAGCCTCCAGGTCCAACATATAATTCTCCGTAACTTCCGCCACCTCCAACGGGATCCCACTACCAAACACATTTTTCCCTCCCCCCTCTTTCTGCTTTTCGCAGGGATCGCTCCCTACGCGACTCCCTTGTCCACTCGTCCCCCCCATCCCTTCCCACCGATCTCCCTCCTGGCACTTATCCTTGTAAACAGAACCAAGTGCTACACCTGCCCTTACACTTCCTCCCTCACCACCATTTAGGGCCCCAGATAGTCCTTCCAGGTGAGGCGACACTTCACCTGTGAGTCGGCTGGTGTGGTATACTGCGTCCGGTGCTCCCGGTGTGGCCTTTTATATATTGGCGAGACCCGACGCAGACTGGGAGACCGTTTCGTGGAACACCTATGCTCGGTCCACCAGAAAAAGCAGGATCTCCCAGTGGCCACACATTTTAATTCCACGTCCCATTCCCATTCTGATATGTCTATCCATGGCCTCCTCTACTGTCAAAATGAATCCAAACTCAGGTTGGAGGAACAACACCTTATATACCGGCTGGGTAGCCTCCAACCTGATGGCATGAACATTGACTTCTCTAACTTCAGTTAATGCCCCTCCTCCCCTTCTTACCCCATCCCTGACATATTTAGTTGTTTGCTTGTTCTCCATCTCCCTCTGGTGCTCCCCCCCCCCCCCGCTTTCTTTCTCCTGAGGCCTCCCGTCCCATGATCCTTTCCCTTCTCCAGCTCTGTATCACTTTCGCCAATCACCTTTCCAGCTCTTAGCTTCATCCCACCCCCTCTGGTCTACTCCTATCATTTCGCATTTCCCCCTCCCCCCTCTACTTTCAAATCTCTTACTATCTTTCCTTTCGGTTAGTCCTGATGAATGGTCTCAGCCTGAAACGTCGACATCGCTTCTCCCTATAGATGCTGCCTAGCCTGCTGTGTTCTACCAGCATTTTGTGTGTAATCCAGCATTAAATACTTACTGATTTGTTTTGGCTGTATTAAATTGTTACAAGCTGAGACTGGTAGCTGAAAGTGAACAATAAGCAGGGACCCCAACTCAATACCTGTCAATTTTTGATTATTTTGAGACTAAGTGTAACCAGTACAAAATTTCAAAGATTCTGCAATCAATACCTAGGAAGTTCAATAATTGTCAGTGCTTTAAAAATCTATCTTTGCCTCACAGAAAAATTATACTACATATCATAGCAAGACCAATTAGAGGCTTGGGTTTGATTGTTATGCTGACACATCTATGGACTGGTTTTCACAAGCAAATAATAACTGCACCATTTCCCAAGTTGTTTTACATAGACTGAGAACATGGCCACCAAAGACGAAGTCATTACATTTGTGGACAGTCAATCAGCCAAACTGGAAATTGAAATAGCCAAAAGGTAGCAGGAATAGAGAAAATTTAAAGGTAGGGATAGGCTATGAATTGATTTGCAAACAAGGGTAAAAACTTCAAACAAAAGTGCTGTAAACTAGAGGCCAATACAGGCCAGCAAGGTGAAAGACAAATGGGATCTTGATAACTCTAATTACAAAGTGTAGCACGTGAAGGCCAATCAGGAGTGTGTTGGAACAGATAACCTTAGAGGTAACAAAAGACACGATTCCAAGATGGTAGGATTAAGGCTTTATTTCTGACACAAAAAATATAACTTTAAATTTGAAGGAAAAGAAACAATTCATGAAGAACAAGTACAATGAACTATGATGAGAGAATAGAGGAGAAATCCAGCATATAGTTTAGCAGAAACAGGATCAAGAGAAAAAGAAGGTAATAGGAGCTGGGGAGAAACAGAGGCAAATCCCACTGGTCTGGCCCAGGGCTAGGTGAACAGTAGAGGTAACTGACTGTAGCTTCAATACTACTCATGTCAGTCCATGGGTTACCACTTTGATATTGATGAAAGTATAGGATGCAGGAGAGGGGGTGACCTATGGTGGAAAAAAATGTAAAAAAAAAGAAAAAAAACAGGGTCAGAGAACCCTAGGCAAGATTTTTTAAACATTTTGGCAAATTTAAGGATAACAGCCAAAGTTCATATTCTGAATATGAAAGAACTGATTTAGATGAGCTTTATCCGGGGATTGTCAGGTTGGGAGGGGATAAGGAACTTGGATAGAGTGCTCTAGAAGGGAGTGATCAGAGATGGCTTTGTGACTGAGAAGGCAATGTCACAAGGGTAGCATAAACATGCCAGATCTATAGGGGACTAAGGGGAAAAGTACACATCATTTCTAATACCCTAAGTTACAGAAACAAGTTAATAAAACTAAATGCGTGTCAGGGTCTAGTCCGGTCCGGAATCTGCTTTCCTGGTCTAGATCTGGTCCGAGGGCTCCGGACTCCGGGTCCTGCAGTTGTCCCTCCCATCACCCGTGATCTAGTTAGGACCCTCCTGGCTCAAGGAGGCACACCTGTGACTCATTAAGCTGCAGGTATTTATAAGTGGCCTTGGGACTGGGACCAGGCGGGTGGTCGTTTTGTTCTGTTTCCTGTTCTACGCCGGCTCCGAACTCTTCTCTGCATTCTGTTATCCTGCCCGGGCTCAGATCTACTCCTCATCATGCTTCTCTGCCCTGTACCAGTACTGCCAGGTTGGTCCTCTCCCCCACCTTTCTTCCCATGCGCTGGTCCCGCTTCTCCGCTCATTTGTGTTGTTCGCGCGGTCGCACTGTCTGCCGGCCTTTCCCGATTTTCCTGCTATCATGTCTGTTGTGTTGGTCACCCTGGACCTATGCCCGTTCCTACCCCTTGCCTCCGTTGGGCAGGTCTGGCTGACCTGCTGCTGCCCGGCGGTGGTTCTGCCCGTTCCTATTCCTTGCCTCCGTCTGGCAGGCCCGGCTGGTCTGCCGCTGCCCGGCAGGGGTTCTGCCTCGTCCTCCTCTTCCACCCGAACCCTGGGATTGTGCCCCGCACTCGCCTAGGGGTCCGCGTCGTGCCCAGGCCTCCGGTGTTTCCGCCTGGGAGGCGGCCCTACCCAGGACATATTCAGCCCGCCCAGGGAGGGCTCTCCGCCAACTTATCTAGCCACCTAGACCTGTCTGCCTGAACCCCGGGGACCTGCCTGCCTGCCTGCCTGAACCCCGGGGACCTGCCGGCCTGCCTGCCTGAACCCCGGGGACCTGTCGGCCTGAACCCCGGGGACCTGCCTGCTTGAACCCCGGGGACCTGCCTGCCTGAACCCCGGGGACCTGTCGGCCTGAACCCCGGGGACCTGCCTGCCTGAACCCCGGGGACCTGCCGGCCTGAACCCCGGGGACCTGCCGGCCTGCCTGAACCCCGGGGACCTGTCTGCCTGAACCCCGGGGACCTGTCTGCCTGAACCCCGGGGACCTGCCTGCCTGAACCCCGGGGACCTGTCGGCCTGAACCCCGGGGACCTGTCGGCCTGAACCCCGGGGACCTGCCTGCCTGCCTGCCTGAACCTGGGGACCTGCCTGCCTGAACCCCGGGGACCTGTCTACCTGAACCCCGGGGACCTGTCTACCTGAACCCCGGGGACCTGTCTACCTGAACCCCGGGGACCTGTCTGTCTGCCTGAACCCCGGGGACCTGTTGGCTTGCCTGCCTGAACCCCGGGGACCTGTCGGCCTGAACTCGAACTCCGGGAGCCCGCTCCGCTCTGCCTGCCTGAACTCCGGGAGCCCGCTCCGCTCTGCCTGCCTGACACTCTATCGACCTGAACCCCAGCTCTACCCTTAAATGCCATGGCATCCCCATCCTGTCCTCCCCCTAGTACTTCAGTGTCTGCGTACTGCGTTTGGGTCCATCCGGCCGCGTTCCTGACAATGCGGCCAATCATAATATTTGTAGGTATTAGATGCTTACTTGACACCCACATTTGAGATACCGTTAAAGACAAACTACTGTCATACTTTTCCTACTGCACCTACCTGTAAGCATTTTCATGAAATCCAAAGCCAATGCAAGCTGGAATTCCCAGAAATGTCATCACATGAGACTTCACCCATTTGTCAACTGCCAAAACAAAATCAGACATATTGAAACGCTTTTTAATAAAATTGGTTTCCATAAAGTTAGCAGAAAATTACTTAATCAACTCAATATATTCCTTAAATGCAGGAATTTTATTAATTAACAAACTGAGAGTATTAAAAAAATGACCCTTCTGGTTTATGACAGGCCATTAAGATGTAGTTAGCTAGGCTCTTAAGTAACATACCACACAGAAAAGGAAGCACTAAATTAAACGATTTAAGTTGTTACTATATTACTATATTAAATTCAGACCACTAACAAGTAGCTTGCTTAGTGTAATTGAGAATGAAAGTTACAAATATATAGATGTGACAATGATTACTGAGTTCATGATCCACTAAAGGCAGCAAGTCTTTAGGAGGGCAGGGCTGAAAACTCTTTTCTCATTTGCTCATTTACCATCAAGCAAAAGGGAAATCTGGGATCGTTTTAAAGATTAATACAAGAGGTGGAGTGCACAAAGATAGCTACACATAGCTTATAGAATGGGTGGCAGCAAAAAGGTTTTCACTAATCTATTCTTACTAAAACATTCATGTAATTAAGCTGCAAATTATAGTCTAGATCAAATGGTTTTTTTGTTTTAAAGACATCTCAGTTTATGCTGTTTACCTTTAACTGGCTTTGCAGCACGCTGGAGAAAAATTTGTTCATTAAAAATTCGACCATCCTTTGCATCCTGGAAACATATTTTTTAAATCAAAATAGACTTTATCCAAAAATAAAATTATATACAATAAACCATTCAATGACTTTCAATTCTTTACAATTGTTTCCATTATTATCTTACATTTTCACACTTTTCGCCACCCACGTGGCACTCTGTTATTCCATATTTACATACACTTGTTTAGGGGTATACACCCTGTCCCCCTACCCCTCAACTCCCACAGGAGAAGAACCCTAGACTGTGGTCCTTCCCCACTGGGCCCTTGTGGTGGCTGCCCCAAGTTTGAGTGCATTCCTCAGCACGTACTCCTGCAGACGAGAATGTGCCAGTCGGCAGCATTCCCCCACGGACATCTCTGTGTGCTGGTAGACCATCAAGTTTCGGGCTGACCAAAGAGCGTCTTTGACCGAGTTGATGATCTGCCAGCAGCACTGGATGTTGGTCTCGGTGTGCGTCCCCGGGAACAGCCCATAGATCAGAGAGTTCTCTGTTACGCAGCTGCTGGGGATGAACCTCGACACCGCCCCTTCCATCCTCCTCCACACCTTCTCTGCGAACCCACAGTGTGCAAAGAGGTGGGTTACCGACTCCTCCTCACTGCAGTCCTCCCGTGGACAGAGGGGTGTGGAGATGATGTTCCGGGCGTACAGGAGGGATCGGACTGGGAGGGCCCCTCTCACCGCCAGCCAGGCGAGGTCTTGGTGCCTGTTGGTGAGGTCTGGCGATGAGGCATTTTGCCAGATGAACTGGATGGTCTGCTCAGGGAACCACCTCCACTGTGTCCATCACATCCTTCTCCTGCAGTGCCTGCAGGACCCTACGTGCTGACCACTGCCTGATGGCTCTGTGGTCAAAGGCGTTGACCTGAAAGAACTTCTCTACGAAGGACAGGTATGGCGGCAACGACCAGCTGACAGGGGTGTTGCACGGGAAAGGGGCCAGACCCATCCTGCGTAGCCAGGGCAACAGGTAGAATCTGGGCACATAGTGGTACTTGGTGCCCACATACCTGGGATCTACACACAACCTGATGCAGCCACACACGAAGCTGGCCATCAGGCTCCCAATCTAACACCTCTTTCCAGCGACGATGATGACAGCAGTGAACAGGATGGCTGAAGATAACAGTGCATTAGCCCGAGGCCCGGGCATCAAGAACACTGTCCGGCTGACAGTGTGATGCCAGAACGAGGGCAACGACTTCACGAGAGTGATCTTCATCCAGAAGGTCTTGATGGACTGCTGTTGATATTGGATTACCTTTAAGTAAAAGTAGCACCAATTAGTCTAGCAGAATGTGGTAAAATACCTGTACAGAGCAACCCAGATTCAGTTTCATGCTGAGAAAGAAGCCTGATAAGTTTCCATTTTTTATTGTTCTGATCAGTCAGAATTTCATCTTCTATATTCAGTTCCAATGGATTATTCTTTTGCCGCTTTCCTTTTGGACTTTTTGCAGCTGAAGGGAAGAGAAAATACATTGTTTCCACACTGTCTGACTCTAAATTCATTTCAAATAAGACATTCATTTTTACTGATGTGCATAAACTCCAATTAAGCTCATCTTGTACAAAATGGCATCTCATGGAAACTGCTGGTAAATCTCAACTGTAGATCCAGTAAATCTTAACGTGTTGAAAAAAAGCATCCTAAGTTCATATTCTACATCACAGCTTGAGAAACCAACTCTACATAATTGACACAACTTGGTTTGGCTTTCAGATCAATTTGAAAAATATTCCACACAAACAATTTCTATGCTGATTAATTTACAACGGTCCTATGATTATGTTTAAGAAAAGAACAAAATTTTTCCAGGGAATGCATTCATTCCAGAATCATTCGAACCAGCACAGTCATATTTTTAAAAAAAATATTTTTTTGGTCTGGATTGCAACAGCAAAATTCCTGGTAGAAATTTTGGAAACAGTATTTAGGAAACAAAATTTATCAAAATAACTTGAAGCAAAGAGTTTTAAGCTGAATTAGAGATATTAAAACTTCATGGTATATACAGCATCACTTTATCTGGTTAAGTACATGATCTTCCAATAGTGAGAACTTACCAAGTGGTGACTTGACAGGGGATTTCTGAGTGCTCAGAACACTCTTTCGTTTTCTCTCAGGAGAAGCTATTTCTTTTTTGGGAGAGATTAATTTCACAGGGGAGCACTTTGAATTCGGTGCTTTTGGACTCGGCTCAGTTTGTGCTGAAATTACAATGAAAGAACCAACTTTTAAAGACTGGATTATTGTGCTTCAAAGTAAATGATCTGTAAGGCTGCTGCTTAAAATTTTGGCAGCAAAGAACCCAATTAGTTGAGAGTGGAAAACACCAAACACAAAATAGGTTGTAGAAGTGCTAAATAAAATTTCAACACTTGCTGCCGCTTAACCATGTATCCAGATAATTTTCTAAGAGTATTATTTCTCTAAAGAATGATTGGCTGTATATTTTTGATGGGGGTGTGGGCATGTGGGGTGGGAAGTGGGGGTGGCACCTGTGATGCCATACAAAATTACTTAATTGAGTAGAAGAAAGCAACAAACTTGAACTTATTAAGCCCACTTAAATTACCTACTCAAGATTGAAGATATTAGGTGATGCTTCTATTTGATAGCTTGATTAAAGAAAGTTAAATATGCAAGTTTAGATGGCTTAGAGATGCCAGTGCTCAAGCTGGAGAAGTTCAACAGAACCATGAAGACGGAGTATCAAAGGAAGAAAGTATATTATTGTTAAAATAAAGTTAGTTGTATAATGAAGGTATGATGGAAGTCAAGAAGACAAAGTAAAGGATGAAGTGAGAATAGCAATGGGAGTCAGAATCATTGCAAAAAAGTAATACAATGGGATAGAGGCGTCAAAGCAAGCAACATGGACAGCAATGGTAGAAAATTCCTTAATTTAATATTCACAGATTAGACAAAGGAGGTAACTAGTAACTTAAAAAAATGAGGGAAAAATACATGTAAAATATTATTTTTGTGGATAGTTGTCCCTCAGATACAGGTCTTCCCCGGATTATGAATACCTGACTTAAAGACCCTGGCAAAGTGGATTGGGGGGCTGCTGCAAAACCGCAGACTGTTGAATGGGAATGGAGCATCACCAAATGCCCTCTTCCAGCCCTCCCACCAGACTGCAACAACTGGTGGTTGGGTAAAGCCAAGTAGAACTGTGAGTGCTGAACAGACTCAGGCACCAAGTCAACGCAGTCTCCCAACACAACTATTTATGTTTGTATCTAGCTTACGAGACTTGTGAGGAACAGAACCCTGGTGTAATCTGGATACTACATAGTGAAACTCATTATCCCACTGATCTAAAATAATCAGCCTTTCTGCCCTCATATGGGAAAACAATGAGGCTGAGGAGGTACCTGAAGATGAGGTGGAATGAAAGGTAACAGGCTGCACTTCCTCCTCGTTTTCTCCTTTGGGTATCTTGAAACCACATGATGGACAAAACTTGAAAGTAGCTTCTAAATTCTGGCCACAATCTGGACAATACTTAAAAACCATGCTGAAAAATTCAAAGGCACAACAGCTGGGAATTAATTGAAATATGATGGAGTTACATCTGTTCCAGTTTGTCAAATTAGTTTCTCTCAAAACAAACTGATGGGCAACACCCTTAGAGTTAATTTCATTTCATACCATTTCTCATGTTTTCGTAGATTAATCATTTTCACCTTGGCTCTGGCATTAACACAATTCTAAAATCACAATGCTTGACAAGATTCTAATCAGACTCAATCCTCCAAAGTGTTTAATGTCATAATCAAACTATGTGCCAATCAAAAAGAGCTATACAACCTATTACCATCCACTAACACCTATTTGTTGCCCTGGGGGTCATATCTTCTGAAAGAAAATATGGGAGATTCTGCCTATACCAAATCATCCATCAGCAGGTTCCATGCACCACCGCCCTCTGGGTGAAAATCTGTTTGCTCATCTCCACTCTTTTTCTCCTATCAGTTATTTTAAAGCAATGTCCCCTGTTTTTTTAAATCTCACTGCTGAAGACCCCTCTTAACTCAATACACTTTATTTCTCTCTCCTCTCCACTTCCTATACTTTAACTAAAAACTTCCAGTTTTGCCAACATCCTCTAACATCTTTTGTGCCCTTCTAACATAATCATATCTTTCCTGTAATACCCAGAACAAAACACAGGACTTAAGATACGGTCAAATAAGTATCTTATACAAGTTTAATATTAAACTTTCTGTACTTGTATTCTATTCCTCAGCCAGCAAAGAAAAACACTCTGCATACTTTCTTAACCAGTTTTTCCATTTATTTTGCTATGTTTAATTGTTAAGCCCATCTAGTTCCACTATGCTTTTTAATACCCTTCCTCATGTATATAATCTCGTCACCCACCTCCAACTTCAATTCTCCAGATTAAATTCCATTTGCCACTTAGCTGTTCAAATGCTCAGTCCATTTATGTCTATGTCAACTATACAGCCAGGCTTTGGACATTTGCAAACTCCTTTATCACGTCCCTATACTTAGAAAAGTACAGCATAGGAATGTAGACTTTCACAAATAAAATAACATGAGGCGTTTTAAGTTTAAGAAAAACCGTAAAAACTCATCTATGAACACAAAAAGCATGGTAACAGAACTTCTCATAATATGTCATCACATCTGACCTGCTCATAAAATGTATCCCAACTCAATGTTGGTGGTTGTGAATGATGTGCATTTCCATCAATTATATTTGGCCCAATGAAAATTTGTTTAAAGTGGTTTCAAAAGGCTAAGAAACAAAAACTCATATTTACAAGAACATTCAGGAGCACAACTTAGTGCACAGTAAATTTTTCACCCATAGTAACATAGAAAAAACAAGCAACAAAGAGCTTGGTGATAACTACAAGAACACTGCAGTTTGGAAATAAATGCATCAAAACAACCTAAGAAAGTTAAGTTTGGGGCACAGGGCTTTCACTTATTGAGGAAGGTGAGTGGGAGGGATGAATGAAAAGCACTGAAGTCCAGATTGAATAACCATAAAAAAACAGATTGGATGCAGACTCTTAGTATTTGTGATAGTTTCTTCATTACAGTATATAGGTTTGGATGTACAGAGTCCTGATGTAGGGTCACAGCCAAAAACATTGACTGTTTATTCTTCTCCATAGATGCTGCCTGACTGCTGAGTTGGTGCAGCATTTTATCTCAGAATCAGAATATGTCATGAAATTTGTTGCCTTTGTGGCAACAGTACAATGTAATATATGAGAAAAATCCTGTGAATTATAGTAAGTGTAAGTGTTACAGTATACAATAGCGCAAAAATAAAAATGAAGTTGTGAGGTAGTGTTCATGGGTCTAAAGTCCATTTAGAAATTGGATGGCAGAGGGGAAGCTGCTGCTGAATCATTGAGTGTGTGACTTCATCTAGATAGTTTAATATCTTCACTCTTCTTGTTTAAGGCTTGCATTCACCGTTGAAAAATAATACTTTAAATTTAAATGTGGAATTACATTCCTAATTGAAATATGACTAGGGTTACTGTTTCCAATTAGAAACGAGAAATAATGGGGTAAATCGAATCTACTTTTTTCAATAAAATATTGTTACAGTGTATTTATTTTATTGAGTTTACTGAGCTGGGCGAATTGAATAGCATCACTTCTGGATTCCTTTAGGTTACAGATTCATCCAATGTGTGCATGGCCAAGCAAGTAAACACTCCAGCTCAGGCTTCGCTAGTGGGCCACGCTTCTCCCCACAACTGCGCCGAGACAGGTAAGGCAGGGCAGGGGCCCCGAGATCCCCGCACCTACCTGGAACCGTTACCCGCGTTGTTCACATTCGACTCGGGCGATTTATAGCTGCGTGTTCGAAGTCCAACCCGACGCTGCGGCTGGCGGCGTCTCGGCCGCTGGAGGGTGCTCGCCACCTGCAATCGCAGTCGCTTCGCTCGCTCCAGCGCGGCCCCTTCCAATCACCTGGGCGCGCTTACAGAACTGATGACGCGCCCCCAGCCTTCCGCGCGCTTACAGAACTGATGACGCGCCCCCAGCCTTCCGCGCGCTTATATAGCTAATGGCGCGCCTCCATGTACGTGCAACGGTTGCCCCGTTCCTCGCGTTATGCTCTTTGCGCCATGATGATCAAACCCTCCAACGTGGGCAAAGTGCAAGTTTCACTAAAAGACACAAGTTCCTCACTTATCGCAAAGAAACGTAACCAAGTGATGGCAATGTACTCGGCCGACAATTCCTCTCTTCCCCACAGGCGCTGTTCGACTCGCTGATTTCCTTCTGTGGGCCGTCTGTTCCTCATTCTAGCATTTGCAGTTTCTTGTGTTTGCAATATTATGTCTTGACTTGTATCACATTTTTAGGTGCTCCAAGGGCTAACAGGCAGAGAGTTAGAAGTTGTGGCTAAAATGTAGAATATGTAAGGGAAAAAATAACTTCAAATAGTTTAATTTCAAAAGCAATTAGGAAATGGAATTCATTGCCTGTATGTACAAGTTTAATAATGAGTAAAGCTGCAGCCAACCTGAAACATTGATCGTTTATACTTCCACAGATTCTGCTTGACCTTCTGTGTGCCTCAAGGATTTTGTTTGTTGCTTCAGACTCCATCATCTGTAGCCTATTGCATCTCCAAGTTAGTGCCTGTGGAAGGAAATTGGATCAGAGGCGGCTCAGTAGTGTAGTGGTTAGCACTCCACTTTACATATCAGATCAGCACTTAACAGTATTTGATTCTCATTGTTGCCAGTAAGGTGTGATTCTCCCCATAACTGATTGGGTTTCCTCCTGGTGCTCCGGTTTCCTCCCATAGTCCAAAGATGTACCAGTGGGTCATTGTAAATTGTCCTGTGACTAGGCTAGGGTTAAATCTAGGGTTGCAGGGTGACATGGCTTGAAGGGTTAGAAGGGCCAATTCCAGGCTGTGTCAATAAGTAATGAATAAAAATACTAGAGATTGCTGGGCAACGAGGCTGATGAGTTTTTCACCTTGGAACCAACAAAGACTTGAATGGAATACTCTGTGGTGTAAATTTAAATAACACCACCCTCATCTCAAAACTATATCAATTGCATCACCCTATGCCTCTTTGAAACCCTCCTTTGGTCAAGATTGAGCATGGATGTTGCATCCTAGCTGTCTATATGATGTGCATTCCAGGGCAGTATAATATTGAGAGCAAGCTGTTGGCCATGGAGCAGGCTCCTCTCCATGCATCTGATGAATCCAAAAGAAAGGCAGAGACCGATACAGTTTGGCACCAGCGGTATCATAGGAGTTGCCAGTCAGCGTTGAACTCAATGTAGGACTGTCTTAGGGACTCCAGCTATGGATTTTTCCTCAAGATTTACTCCCAAAGCCTTAACCCGTGAATAGGTATAGCTGCAAGACAGTGGAGGTTAGAAATCAGTTTTTCTTCTCCTCGATGAGCTGCCAACCATAGCCGATGAGGCCTATCTGCCCAAAGTGACTGGTTTTAAGTCACCAATAATTCACCTTTTATCCCTTCTCTTGTCAGTAGAAACAGTTCCAGCGGATTTAGTAACTAAGCTACATGTGAAGGCCAGGAGGTGGACTTGGTTGTCAAGGGCTATTTGAGATGCACACCTTTAAGAGTATTTTTTAGGTTGTGGGAGCTTATTACCACTACCTCCCCCAGCTATGCCAATCTTAAGGAACCCTGTGCTACCATCTTCCTGCATTCAGTAGTTTCAGATAGCCTAGGCTTTTTTTTTTAACAGATCATTCATCTGTTGTCAGACAGTAGAGTAGAATCCTGGAATGAAGTGTTGTGAGTGCAAGACAATTTATTTTGCCTGTTCCAAATTATCTTCAGATAACAAGTTGGCAGGTAGTTAAATCTACATTTTGACGCTGCCTTGTGTGGGCTAATGTCATTCGGAAACACTTCAGCTAAGAGAGTCCATGTATTTAAAACCACAGACAACAGTACCTTTTAAAAGTAGTCTTTTTTTGTAGAAATCTTATTTTGTTATGTAGATTAGTAACTTTGAATAATTAGGTACAAGTTCATGTTGAAAAGTTGAATACAATGTTTTGAGTTTCTGATATTCCCTGAAATGATGTCATTGTTTTGAAATACTTAAGTCCCACAAGTCTTTGTGCGAATGTTAAGTCACACTAGTCTATGGCTGAAAAGCTCTCATTACAGGTTCATTTTAATGCCCTTTGAAGTTTGAAAACTTTTAAAGCTGCAATTAGAAATCATGGATGTTTAATGTGCCAAAGATAAAATCAATAATTTTCTAAAGAAATTTAAAAAATATTCATTCAACAGGTGTGGTCATCACTTGCTCTATATTCTATTCTATATATTCTATATTCAGTCCTAATTAATGTTAAGCCATTTAAAAAAAAATGGAGTTAGAGAGAACAGACCTGATAAGAAGGGTAGATTTTTCCCATTAAGGGTAGTATTGAACCGGATATGATTTTGTAATAATAATTATATGGTTACTTTGTTGACATCTGCTCTTTATTCTACATTTTTATATGATTAAGTAATGTAGTGTTAGCAATGCCAAAATAAGATATTGCAAATGATGGAAGTCTGAAATAAAAGCAGAAAATGTGAGGAATGCTCAGCAGGTCAGGCAGCATCTGTGGTGAGAAAGAGACAAAGTTAATGTTTTAGATCAATGTTCTGATTTAATTCACCAAAATAGTAACTCTGTTAATGTTTCCAGTGTTTTCAGTTTTAATTGGTGTTTGTTTGCTGGTAAAACCTATCGTCAAGATGGTGCCTACATACAACGCTTCTTCAGTTGACATCTTCTGGATAGATCACAAAACCATATGTCTCACTTCTTTTACATTTGTTTTTTTGTCTTGGATGTGATTCTGGAACTGTTGGAGCTTGTGATTTGCTGTTGGGAGATTGGGTGTTCCACGGATGGAGCGCAAGCTGATGTTCAACTACATTTCACCAATTAAATCTTCCATTCTGTGCCAATTAAAGTGACAATGGATATTGAAACATCAAGGTGATTGCGGAATGCAGAAGATGATTGCTCTGCAACTGAAGAGGAGAGAGTCTGCCTTTGCGCCCGGAGAATGTTACCCAGGTTTTCTGCATTTAAGATATAGACTTGGACTATAATAGAGCTAATAGGACTTGATGTTTCAATCCCAGTGATAAAGTCGGCACTGTCGATGTTGGCAGTGGCTTGGAGTGGTGACGAGGAGGGTAGCTTCATCATCGGGGTCATCAGGTGGGCACCCTCTTTCTTTGATGTTTCGTTGATAAGCACAGGACGTCTCCAGAGGGCTCAACAGTGCTACCTGGCATCCCAGATACACCCCCCTCATTTCCATACCCTCCTGTCTTCATCTTGCAGCCCAGTTGTTGTCTTTCCTTTTAATCCAAATCCAATTGCTGCTTTCTTCTGCTGCATTTGACAAGGACTCGATTGCTTGTTGGAGGGAGACACCCCTCACCGCCACCTTCTTCAATAGACTCGTCGTAGATGTAGCAACGAATCCCCTGCATCCCAATCCTACATGGAAAATCTTGGTCTTCCAGCCGTTCTGAGCAGCTTCAGTTGCCAGTTCTGAGTACTTGGTCTTTCTCCTCTCAAAAGCTTCTTCAATACCATCTTCCCATGGTACTGTCAATTCCACAACATTTCCTGCCAATGTTTGTGGAAGAGCATTTACGGTGGTTTGCCTCTGTTCCAAGATTGATGCCAGCTGTGTGAGAACTTGGTTATGCCACCAAGTATACCACCCCTGGCTGAGGCTCATGGTGCATCCTGTTAATATGCCTAAGTGATCCAGGTACTTGACAAAGAGAGCAAGTGGGGTCTTCTCCCCACTACTGGTTCAGGTTTTGAGGTGTTGGTAGGAGGTCATAAGTGGCTCTGATGACCAAACTTAGCTGAGATCCCTCTATCTCTCAGATGTCACGCCAACTGAGTTTTCTCTTTTCCAGGCTCTCCCAATTAGTCCATTGGCCCTGCTTGGCCATTGAAATGGCTCTGGCGTGTCGCTCTGCCTCCTCCTGTCTCCTCGCCTCCTCCACCATGAGCCGTCTCTTCTGCACTGATGTTGCCTTGTGCCATTGAGGAGCCTTTGGGATGAGCCCGAGACTGGCTCTCCCATGTTGGACTTGGCCAACCACATCCCTGAAACGAAGAGCAGACCTAGCACTCTGAACGGCTCGTTGCTCCATGGGGGGGGGGGGGGGCACTGTTCGAGTAACAGTATCTTCAGATTCAGTGAGGGTAATGACCAACCTTGCTTTGGTGCATTTGTATTCTTCCACAAGACTTGTAATTGGTAATTCCAATTTGTCATTCTCGTACAGTCTAACAGGACTTAAGCATTGTGGAAGTCCAAGCCACTGTTTCACATGTGTGCTGATCACTCTTTCAAGCTTTTCCACCTTGTTGATGGGGATTTCATATGAGTCTTGGGAGTATGCCGAACTGGAAGCACCACAGCTTGAGTTTTCCTGGCAACAAGGTCTTGTTGATGCTAGAGATGTACATGATGGTATCCTTTTCGAGTTGTTTAAACTGCTCGGTGTTCTTGAGCTTAGCATCATACCATCGACCCAAGCTCTTCACTGGCATTTCTGAAACAGTTAGGACAGGTGTTCCATCAATATGAAATCTTTGATCCGTGACTTGACCTTTGACAATGGAGATGCTTCTGCACTTGCTGGGCTTGATCTTCATCTTCGCCCATGTGATGTTTTGATGAAGTTTTTGCAGAAGTCTCTTGGTGCAGGGGACAGTTGTCGTCAGTATTGTTATATCGTCCATATAGGCTCGTATCGGTGGTAACCGCTGACCAAACTGTAGCCATTTTCCTCCCGCAACCCATTTTGAGTCTTTGATAATGAGCTCCATTGCCATAGTGAAGGCCAATGGGGAGATGGTGCACCCCGCCACGATGCCTACTTCCAGTGGTTGCCAAGCTGTGGTGAAGTCTGATGTTGTGAGACAAACTTGCAGATCCTGGAAGTAGTGTTTTACCGGATTTGTTACTGTTGTAGGCATCTGAAAGAATTCAAAAGCAGTCCACAGCAGGGAATGAGGAACTGATCCATAGGCATTGGCCAAGCCTTTGTGTTATGGAAAACCAAAGGTATAACATGTTTTCATGATCTATTTTTAGATAACAGTTTAATGTCCTTTGAACAGCTATCCAATAAATATAATTTGCCTAAAACTCAATTTTTTAGATACTTGCAATTTAGAAATTTCTTGAATAATATGTTAGTCTTTTCTGAAATCATGTCCAATGGATATTACGGAGAAAATTTTAGCTCTGAATCCTTGCCAGAAGGGTTTAGTAGCCATCATTTATAATATGATCATGAAAATACAGCCAGAAGTATCAGAAAAAATTAAGAAGTAATGGGAGAAAGAACTTCATTGTCTCATACCCACAGAGCAGTGGGAGAAAATTTTACAATTAGTCAATTCTTCTTCTATTTATGCTAAACATGCTCTAATACAATTTAAGGTTGTACACAGGGTTCACATGTCCAAGGATAAACTTGCTTGATTTTATTCTTATGTTAATATAACCTGTGACAGATGTCATTCTGAAGTCGCTTCATTGACCCACATGTTTTGGTCTTGCCCCTGTTTGCAAAATTATTGGAAAGATATTTTTGGTATTATTTCAACAGTTCTGAATATCACATTGCAACCGCATCCTATTACTGCAATTTTCAGTTTACCAGTGGTGGATAATAGTTGTTTATCTCCCTCAGCCTGGCGCATGATTGCATTTGTTACATTAATGGCTAGAAGATCTATCCTATTGAACTGGAAAGAAATTAATCCTCCAACTATATTTTAGTGGTTTTCTCAAACTATTTCTTATTTGAGTTTAGAAAAAATTAGAAGTGTTGTCTTTGACCCTTCAGTTAAGTTTGAAGAAACTTGGAGACCATTTATTCAACATTTTCATATAAGCTGAACTGACTTTTCCTAAACCTTACTCTTATCATCCTTAATTATTTGGATGGAAGTGCAGAGTTATTGATGCTACTGTGTATAATTGATATAATGCAATGGCCAATGTCGGTTAGGTATTTTTTTCATTTTTTTTTTCTTCTTATTTTCTCAATTTTTTGTATCCACTATGAGTTTGGGAGGTTATTATATAGGGATTATCATCTATTTGTATTTATACCTTAACCTATTAATTATGTACTGTCAAGCTCTTTGTATTCATGTTTCATTTATGTTTGTTTAAAATCAATAAAAAGATTTAAAAAGGAAAAGGAAAGGAAAGACGTTGGCCAGATTGAGGAACAAGACATGCAGATCCTTTCCTTCTTCTGAATATGTTTTTGATATCAAGGTGTAGGGGATAAAAGGTGCAGAGAAACATGGTTATGAAACAAAGTAAATGCATAAATACAGTAAGTCCTATTGATATCCTTTTGATCTTTGCAGCTGTTGAACTTGAGTCTCTAGATTGTTAGTCCAGATTTCTAAATTAAAGTCTGATGACAACAACTACATTACCAGTAACTCCTGCAGTATAGGGTCCTTCAGTGGCTGCAAAGAGCACGGTGTCATCATGTAGATGTGAAAGTTTAATAATATAAAGTTTACAAAACGGCAAAGGATGAATCAGTAACTTAAATGCGGGAAGATGTTTCGTCAACAGTAATTATAAGACATTTTAGGGAAAATGTTAGGAGAAACTACTTCATAGGCAAAAAATTATTCACATATGGAATGAACTTTTAGATAAGATTGTAGAGGCAAAAATCTTGGGGAATGAAAGAAAATTTTTTCTCCCCAAGAGTTTGCTTGTCCAATTGAGTGGTGCAGACAGAAACCCTTCCACATTTCTAAAATGTGTGCACATTGCCACTTGATAATACAAATTCTACAAGGCTGTTAGTGAGTCAAGTCTAAACAGCAATTTTTGTCCGAAATGGTTACAATACTCAGAAGCATTTAGAACATAGAACATTCCTCCTGTACTCTGTATTCTTTCTTTGTAACAAATCAATAAAAATATTGAAAAAGAAAAAAGAACATAGAACATAGAAAGCCTACAACACAATACAGGTCCTTCGGCCCACAATCCTGTGCCGAACATGTACTTACTTTAGAAATTACCTAGGATTACCCTTAGCCCTCTACTTTTCTAAGCTCCATGTACTTATCCAGAAGTCTCTTAAAAGGCCCTATCATATCTGCCTCCACCACCGTTGCCGACAGCCCATTCCATGCACTTACCACTCTGGATAAAAAACTTACCCCTGACATCTCCTCTGTACTTACTTCCAAGCACCTTAAAAATGTGCCCTCTTGTGTTAGCCATTTCAGCTCTGAGGAAAAAAGCCTCTGACTATCCACATCATCAATGTCTCTCATCATCTTATACACCTCTATCAGGTCACCGCTCATCTTCTGTCACTCCAAGGAGAAAAGACCGAGTTCACTCAACCTATTCTTATAAGGCAAGCTCCCCAATCCAGGCAACATAATTGTAAAGGGAATTGAGTACAAGAGCAAGGAAATCCTCTTGCATTTGTACAGAGCCCTGGTGAGACCACACCTGGAGTATTGTGTACAGTTTTGGTCTCCAGGGTTAAGGAAGGACATCCTGACTGTAGAGGAAGTGCAGCGTAGATTCACGAGGTTAATTCCTGGGATGCCTGGACTGTCTTATGCAGAGAGGTTAGAGAGATTGGGCTTGTACACGCTGGAATTAAGGAGATTGACAGGGGATCTGATTGAAACATATAAGATTATTAAGGGATTGGACAAGATAGAGGCAGGAAATGTGTTCCAGATGCTGGGAGAGTCCAGTACCAGAGGGCATGGTTTGAGAATAAGGGGTAGGTCATTTAGGACAGAGTTAAGGAAAAACTTCTTCTCCCAGAGAGTTGTGGGGGTCTGGAATGCATTGCCTCGGAAGGCAGTGGAGGCCATTTCTCTGGATGCTTTCAAGAAGGAGCTAGATAGGTATCTTATGGATAGGGGAATCAAGGGATATGGGGACAAGGCAGGAACCGGGTATTGATAGTAGATGATCAGCCATGATCTCAAAATGGTGGTGCAGGCTCGAAGGGCTGAATGGTCTACTTCTGCACCTATTGTCTATTGTCTAAATTTCCTCTGCATCTGCATCCATAGTTTCCACATCCTTCCTGTAGTGAGGTGACCAAAACTGAGCACAGTACTCTAAGTGGGGTCTGACCAAGGTTCTATTACTTTTTCAATAAGCCTTGCATGGAGTACCTTATCAAATGCCTTTCTGAAATCCACATACACTACATCTACTGCCCTACCTTCATCTACATGTTTAGTCACATCATCAAAAAATTCAATCAGGTTCATAAGGCACAACCCGCCTTTGATCCCACTTACCCTGCTCATGGACTGTTTACCCCATTCCCAACAGGGAGGAGACTAAATAGTATCCATGCCAGGACCACCATGAACAGTTACTTTCCTCAAAGACTAAGGCTGATCAAAACCTCCACCCACTAACACTCCTCCACATCCCCACCACCACTACTTTATCATTTCCTGTCAGTTATGTACAGACGCTCCTGCACCTAGTATTGTATTATGTTTAATCAATATATGTATATAAGATGCCTTATGTGTTTATATTTTATTGTATCTTTTTCTTATTGTGTTCTTTATCTTAGTGTGTTTTTATATATTGCATTGGATCCAGGGTAACAGTTATTTTGTTTTCTGTTACACTTGTGTTCTGGAAATGACACAAGCAATTAAGCAATATTGAATCTTGAACCTTGAAGCACATCTATGTTGATTGTCAATGAGAAAGAGATGTTATTGATTTGCACTGACTGTGGTCTCCCAATAAATTTGGCAGAGGGAGGTACAGAAGCCCAGGGTTTGAAGTTTAGTGCTTGGTTCATGGGATGATGTTGTTGAATGCTGAACTGTAATTGAGAAGCAGTAGTCTGATGTATGTTTCACGGTTGTCCAGGTGCTCCACACAGATCTCATATGAAGATGTTGTCATTTCCACATTGTTTCAAGCTTAAAGTTAGTGTGATAGGGATGAATATAAACCTGGATAAATGAATTAAGATGGACGGAAGCAATGCCTCATATTGAGCTATCATATAGAACATAGAAGAATACAGCACAGTACGGGCCCTTTGGTGCATGATGTTGTGCCGACCCTTAAACCCTGCCTCCCATATAACCCTCCACCTTAAATTCCTCCATATGGTGAAGTAGTTGCAAGTTCCTAGCCATAAGGCTTACTTATTTGAGAGAATTCTATGCAGTAAGTTCTATTGTGAAATCATGTTAAATGGTCTGCACCAAGGCAAAGTCAAAGTCAAAGCAAAGGTCTTGTGCATGGCTATTTAAGGACAGTCCTTCTGTCAAAGTCATTTGCTGTATCCTGTTTTCTTGGTGTGGCCTTCTCTACATCAGTGAGAATTGGCGTAGAGTGGGGAACTACTTTGTCAAGTACCTTCTCTCATCCTGCTGCAGGATTTACTGGTGGCCACTCACTTCAATTTGACTTTCCATTCCCATTCTGACATATCAAGTCAATATGCTTCCTCTATTGCTTGTTGAGGCCACGCTCAGGTTGGAGGAGCAACATCTCATATTCCATCTTGGTAGCCTCCATCCAACCTGTTGGAATGAACATTGATTTCTCTAACTTATGGTAATTTCTTCCCCCTCCCTCTTCTTTCATTTTCCATTCCCCAGTCTAGTTTCCCTCTCACCTCTTCTCTTCCCATCACCTCCCTCTGGTGCCCCTCCCCTTTTCCTTTCTTCCCAGGTTCACTGTCCTCTCCTATCAGGTTCCTTCTTCTTCTGCCCTTTATCTCTTCCACATCACCTTTTGACTTAATATTTCATCCCCCTTCTCCACCCACCCACCTTCCTCCTCATCTGATTTCACCTTTCTCCCGCCAGCGAACACTTCTTCTCCTTCCCCCCCACCCCTCGCCTTCTTATCCTGCTCCTTCTTTTCCACAACTGATGAAGGGCCTTGGCCCAAAACATCAATTGTTTATTCTCTTCCATAGATGCTGCCTGACTTCCTGAGTTTCTCCAGCATTTTATGTGTATTGCTCAGGATTTCCAATATTTGCACTATCTCTTGTGTTTAAGATAGTCCTTTGCTAGTCAAATTGATAAATTTTTAAAATATAAAATGACGGAGTTACTAGCAAAAGAAATAGCCATTTTAAACAACAGCTGGAATCAGAGGAACCTAGCTTTCTTCACCTCTGAGTGGTCTATGAATTAATTATATGTTTCTCTGTTGCTATTTATGCAGAGCTTAAGGCTTATTCATTTTGCATTCAATGAAAAGAAAGCCTATTTTGATCTAATTTTTCTTAATAGGCTTATAATTTATATCACTTATATCTATGGATGATATTTCAAACAGTTCTGTTGTATGAGTATTTTCATTGTAAATACCACAATACATAGACTTTTGCATTATTGCAGACCAAATTCAATGGCAGCTTCTCAGATGACTTAGATACTGTGGGTCACATGACTAGCTCTTCTGCATTGAATTACTTTGATAATGTAGCCTGGCACTAAATTTTAATGAAGGGGAAAACTCAACTAAGTGCAGAAGATCTAAATAGCTGAGGTTTCCAGGTCAATACATGCAGTTTGATACAAAATTGAAAGAAGTAAACCAAAAAGTAATGTGCATTAAAATGTGAATTATTATTCTGAAATGAAGATGATGTAGTTTGGAAAAGACTGCAAAGACCTTAGCAATACACTAGTTATGTCATAATCTTGGTTTTGTGTGGAGCTCCAACTCATAAGGATCTGCGACTTCCTGCTGAAACAGCGTGTCATCCGTTTCCTGCACACCTGATGGCAACAAAGGAGAAGCAGGTAACAACTGGGAGCTGGAAAATCGGAGGAATTGGTAAAAGTAAGGAAATGGGAAAAGCAGGGAGATCAGGTAACAGCAGGAAAACCTGTTGATAGCAATGAGGGAAACATGGAAAAGCTTAGAGGAAATGAGAATATATGAGAAAATAGAGCCTAAAAGGTGAAATAAGGGAAAAAATAACAAAGCAATAAATAAATAAGTGCAAAGGACAGTGACCAGGGAACAGAAGTACACAAAAATGTATCTAAAATAAAACAATAATTACTCAATCTACGTAAATGTTTTATGATGAATACATAAGTAATTAAATTTGAAAACGTCTAATATAAAGAGCTACAATTAATATCATCTAGAAGTCAAATAAGTTGCAGTAATTATATTAATAATTGAACTCAGCACATTTATTGTCACTGATTTGATTCTGCTACTCTTTATTGTAAGAGTTATCCTAAGCAAATGGTAAAATATTTAAAATTAATGATTTACAATGTTTCTGATGTGACTTAGTATTTTGATATCATTTAAAATCAAAAATAGAAACTGTGGGAAACCATCAGCATTTGTTCTATATTCTTTCAAAACCTCAGAGGGGTAATAATGAATTGTAAATTGTTTGATCAAACTGAGAGGAAGTCTTGGGAAACTTAGTTGCAATGTAAGACTAGTGAAGGAAAAACTTTAGCAAAGGGGAGAGGGAGGGGTGGGGTGGGGAGGGAAAGGAAAGAGGGGGAGAGAGGGAGGGGAGGGGGAGGGAGGGAGAGGGAAGGGGAGAGAGAGAGAGAGAGAACACACGAACAGTTAACAGGACAGGATGAAAGGAGGTCCCTATGATTTACAGTATAGGTCTCTGATGTTTCAATGGATAGATTATGACTCTCATTTTTGTCATCGTTTCTTCCTTTTGCTGGATGTAACCTGCTTAATAACTCTGTTGTGCTTGTAAGTGCAAAAACCTTGATCCTCATCAGTTCTGACAAAGTTTCTTGGGTCTTTCTCCACAAGTGTTGCCTGACCTGACTAGTGATATATGCTCCATGTGCTGACAGGCTGCTTGGATCTTACATTCTCCCCTGTTACTTCCCCTTAGATAGGAACTGGTTTATTATTGTCATGTGTACTGAGATATAATGGTTCAAAAGATTCAAAGGTTCATTTATCATCAAAGCATGTATCCATATAGTACAACTTGAAATTCGTCCTCCAAATAACCATGAAATAAAGAAAGAACGTGAAAGTTGTTCAGAGAGAGACATCAAACCCACCCCCTTGCACAAAAAAAGAATGGCACCCTGATCATCAACACTCCAAAACCCCTCCCTTCACTCAAAACAGAACAAGAATTTCAACCCTCCCCAAACGACCCCTCCCCCACACAAAAAAACTAACAGACCGCAACAGAACATTGACCCCCAAATAACCATGCCTCACACAACAAAACAGACAAGGAACAGGCAATAAAAAACACAAAATATAAAAACCATAAATCTGATGAAGTCCACAGTTCATAAATGCAATAGCTCAATCCATAACTGCAGAACCATGATACCATCCTCTGATATCACTGACATTCATCTAAAGGAAAGGTCACTACATGAGGCCGAGGCCTACCTGCCTGCCACAGTGAGCCACACAGCGATAGGCCGCTTACAGAATCCTTCTTGCCAGCAATCAAAGGAAGATAGTTGGTGCTGAACTCTCGCTTGCCTTCTGCATTTGCCTTGATATCTCAATTTTCCTTGATGCTTTAATCGGCTTTCATAGTGGAAAGCTTGTCTTGCATTCTGTTCATTCATTACACAGTGCATTGAGGTAGTACAAAGTAAAACAGTAACAAAATGCAGAATAATGTGTAACAGCTACAGGTGAAATGCAGTGCAGGTAAACAAAGCAGCAAGGTAGTAACAAGGTAGAATGGGAGGCCAAGAGTCCATTTTGTTAAGACACCATTCAATAGTCTTATAACAGTGCGATAGAAGCTATTCTTGAGCCTGATGGTATGTGTTTCTAGGCTTTGTAACTTCCGCCTGATGGGGATAGGGGAGAAGAGAGAATGACTGGGATGAGTGGGGTCTTTAATTTTGCTGGCTGCTTTACTGAGGCAGCGAGAAATAAAGACAGGGTCCATAGATGGGAACTGGTTTCTGTGATGTGCTGGGCCGTGTCAATAGCTCTCTGCAGTTTCTTGCAGATACGGGCAGAGTAATTGCCAGAGCAAGCTTCTGTCTACCCCTTCCTTTGGTTTAGCTGCAGGGCTCTCCTCAGCTGAGTAACTTCTCTATGGTAACAAGGGCAGTAACCTATATTTCCAGCACAGTAGTCTTGTTTTATATTGTTATACAGCACAAACTAAGAGAGGATCATGAAGCTAAGCGGCTGCAGTTGGACCCCAGACATGAATATATTTTTGATGTGGTGTCAACCTGTGTCCCTCTGGAGAGGTATGATATTGAAGATGCAATATTGGAAGGCACTCAAGTAAGTACAGCTCATTTTCTCTTCACAAATCATATTTAGACAGATTTATGTTATAAAATTATGTAAGGTGCAGTGGTGCATAATAGCAGGCGTTTGGTAGAAGCACTATACTAAGATAAAATGCCAATGAAATCTAACTTATTACTGGCAGGTCATGATGTGTAAGTTGGTCAACAAGTAGAACAATGCAACAAGTGATCCAAGCCACAATCTGACACTTGTAACATTAGCTTCAACACTTTTGGACTAAGCTGAGCTGTTAAATTATAAGCAAATGAATTTGGAAAATTTTGACAATGGAATATTTTGATGAATTTGAACAAACAAAAGTATTTCACTCTGATTAAACTATATTCCAAAACTAAAGTCAGATTTTGCTCTCTATCTTAGAACTTACAGATATGATATGAAATTATTGTAGCTTCTTACAAAGTATCTGTTAAAGCATCTAGTGGTGTATCATTAATTCCAAAAATAATGATAATGATAAAATTAATATTCTTTTTCAGCTGGAACAGATTGATAATTTTTTCATTGTTGATGGCAGACAAAGTCTTTTGTTCTTCTACCAAGAAGTGGATAATCCACCACCAGGTTGTACTTAATTTAGTGTGCAAACGCTTGCTGTGTATATTTCAATCTTGAATCTACAGACGACTGAAATAACTGAATAACAATGGTCTTAATTATAATCATTCTTTACAAGATGATCAACCATTATTCTCAGTTCCTAGTTTCTTATTCTTAACACATTTTAAGTTGTTAGTAGTAAGCCTGACCAGTCCAATTCAGAATTTACCCTCCATGTGTGCAGGCTGAATCTATCTGTTCTGATAATCCCCTATCCCATATGTCATCTATCTGGTTGTGCTCTGAATTATTATCTCTGGAAGAGAATTCTGAAACCTCACAGCATTTTAAATGAAGAAATGCGTGCTACAGCCAGTTCCTCAAAATACTTCATGATGGTAGATGTTAGATCCACTGGAGAGTAGTTGTTTTTCTTAAGTACCAGGCTAATAGGGTCTTGATAAAGCAGGTGGAAACCTCAGACTGGTGTCATGACAACACCTTTCCCTCAATGCCAGAAAAACAAAAGAGATGATTATTGACTTCAGGAAGGGGAATAATGCCTATGTTTCTGTGTACATGAACAGTGCTGAAGTTGAAAGAATTGAGAACTTCAAGTTCCAAGAAGTGAACATCACTAATAGCTTGTCCTGGTGTAGCCACATAGATGCCACAGCCAAGAAAGCTCAGCAACACCTTCACTTCCTTTGGAGGCTAAAGAAATTCTCCGTGAATTTGTTGACCCTTTCTAATTTTTATCAATGCACCATAGAAAGCATCCTGTGTGGATGCATAATGGCTTGGTATGACAACTACACTGCCTGTGACTGCAAGAAACTGCAGATTCTTGAGGACACAGCTCAGCACATACCATAAACTAGTTTCCCTTCAATGAACTCTTGACTATACTTCTTGCTGCCTCAGTAAAGCAGATACCTTAATCAAAGGCACCACCCTCTCTCCACAGATGGTCAAAAGCTTGTTCAAAGAGAAGTAAGAAACATCAAAAATGAAGAGAAAGATGGAGAGCATTAGGAATGGAATTCATATTCATAACATCCTGGCAGTGAAAGGATGATGGGCATACTTGAATCAAAAGGCTCAAATTAGAGTTAGTGCTACATAGCATGGACACAGGCTCTTTGGCTCAACTTGTCCATGCTGAGCAAGATGCCTGCCTGAGTTAGTCCCATTTGCCTGTGTTTGGCCTTTTGCACATTCCCATGTCTAAATATCTTTTAAATGTTGTAACTGTACCTACTTCTGCCACTTCCTCTTCAACGCCTTCCTTAAATTTGTCCCTTGTCTCTCTTCTTTCCCGTCTCATCTGAAATCTGTGGCCTTGAATTTTAGACTCCCCTTCTCTGGGAGAAAGACTGTGCTATTCACTTTGTCTGTGTTCTTCATGATTTTATAAAGTTCTATAAGAGGATCCCCCAGCTACTGCCACTTTTGAGAGAAAATAGACCTTTCGGCATCCTTTCCAGCTTAATGACGTCCTCTGTTTATCCAGGCAACCAGTACTACACCCAATAACATAAGTGCTGTCTCACCAAAGTCTTGTACAGTTGTAACATGATGCTCCATCTCTTGTATGCAGTGCTCTTGCTGACAAAGGCTGGTTTGTCAAGCTCCTTTTTCATCACCCTGCCTACCTGTGTCACTAATTTCAAAAATTTATGTATCTGTACGCCAGGATCTTTCTGTTCTACAGCACTTTCCAGGGCTATGCTATTGACTCGTTTAACTTCCCAGAATACAATATAGATAACCTTCTTCACTGACCACTGTACCAACAATTTATATGTCATTTGGAAACCTGTTTGACATGCCACCAACAGTCTCATCCCATTGGAAGGGTATAGGTGGGGAAGATGGGGAAGAATCTAGGCTATGGAAGGAGAGAGGGTCGAGAAGACTTTTGAAACCAATGATGAGAACTTTAAAATATAAGTATTGCTTTGGTTGGGACATTATCCAGGAGTTTGTTGGGATATTCAGTTTTGAGCATGTTTCTGAACCAGTGCTTTACTCTCCATGACCTTAGCATTCTCCCTGTAGTCTGCAGTACTACACACCGAATAATACAGCAATCCTTACTGGGTAAAGAGCTGCCAAAGAAATGCAGAAACAAAACCCTAATGTCTTTCAGTTATTTGAAATAGAGAGTTTAGTCTTTTTAACATTAAATGCTACATTATTGTAGCTCGGGGCATTCCGGATTTTGGAGTTCAATTCCAGCGCTGCCTGTAATGGACTTTGTACATTCTCCCCTTGAGTGTGTGGGTTTTTTTCTCTGGGTGCTCCAGTTTCCTCCCACAGTTAAAGACACACTGGTTCGGAGGTTAATTGGTCATTGTAAAATGTCTTGTGATTAGGCTAGTGTTAAATAGGTGGGTTTCTGGGTGATGTGGCTTGTTGGGCTGGAAAGGTCTGTTCCCTGCTGTATCTCTAAATAAATAAAAAATAATAAAAGCTGAGTAATGATTGACTAGTCTGTGAATTGGCAAGATTGCATTTACAAGTTATGTACAGCTAGGGGGAGAGATATCACATCATATTTCACATTTTCTGGTGATCACTTACTACTATTCTCAATAGACAATAGACGCAGGAGTAGGCCATTCAGCCCTTTGAGCTAGCACTACCATTCAATATAATCATGGCTGATCATCCACAATCAGTACCCCGTTCCTGCCTTCTCCCCATATCCCTTGACTCTGCTATCTTTAAGAGCTTTATCTAACTCTTTCTTGAAAGCATCCAGAGAATTGACCTCCACTGCCTTCTGAGGCAGAGCATTCCATAGATCCACAACTCTCTGGGTGAAAAAGTTTTTCCTGAACTCAGTTCTAAATGGCCTACCCCTTATTCTTAAACTGTAGCCTCTGGTTCTGGACTCCCTCAACATCGGGAACATGTTTCCTGCCTCTAGCGTGTCCAATCCCTTAATAATCTTATATGTTTCAATCAGATCCCCTCTCATCCTTCTAAATTCCAGTGTATACAAGCCCAGTCACTCCAATCTTTCAACATATGACAGTCCTGCCATCCCAGGAATTAACCTCGTGAACCCACGCTGCACTCCCTCAATAGCAAAAATGTCCTTCCTCAAATTTGGAGACCAAAACTGAACACAATACTCCAGGTGTGGTCTCACCAGGGCCCTGTACAACTAAATCATTAATGTATATTGTAAATAGCTGCAGTCCCAGCACTGAGCCTTGCGGTACCCCACTAATCAAGGCCTGCCATTCTGAAAAGGACCCATTAATCCCTACTCTTTGTTTCCTGTCTGCCAACCAATTTTCTATCTATGTCAGTACCCTACCCCCAATACTAAGTATTCTAATTTTGCCCACTAATCTCCTATGTGGGACCTTATCAAAGGCTTTCTGAAAGTCCAGGTACACTATATCCATCGGCTCTCCCTTGTCCATTTTCATAGTTACATCCTCAAAAAATTCCAGAAGATTAGTCAAGCATGATTTCCCCTTCGTAAATCCATGCTGACTCGGACCGATCCTGTTACTGCTATCTAAATGTGCCGCTATTTCATCTTTTATAATTTTCTCCAGCATCTTCCCCACCACTGATGTCAGGCTAACTGGTCTGTAATTCCCTGTTTTCTCTCTCCCTCCTTTCTTAAAAAGTGGAATAACATTAGCTGCCCTCCAATTCTCAGGAGGTCCTGAATCTATAGATCCTGAATCTATAGAACATTGGAAAATGATTACCAATGTGTCCACGATTTCTAGAGCCACCTCCTTAAGTACCCTGGGATGCAGACCATCAGGCCCTGGGGATTTATCAGCCTTCAGTCCCATCAGTCTACCCAACAGCATTTTCTGCCTAATGTGATTTTCCTTCAGTTCCTCCATTACCCTAGGTCCTCTGGCCACTATTACATCTGAGAGATTGTCTGTGTCTTCACTAGTGAAGACAGATCCAAAGTACCTGTTCAACTCGCCTGCCATTTCCTTGTTCCCCATAATAAATTCACCTGTTTCTGCCTTCAAGGGCCCAACTTTGGTCTTAACTAATTTTTTCCTCTTCACATAACTAAAGAAGCTTTTACTATCCTCCTTTAAATTCTTGGCTAGCTTACCTTCGTATCTCATCTTTTCTCCCTGTATTGCCTTTTTAGTTATCTTCTGTTGCTCTTTAAAACTTTCCCAATCCTCTGGTTTCCCGCTCATCTTTGCTATGTTCTACTTTCTCTTTTATTTTTATACTGTCCTTGACTTCCCTTGTCAGCCATGGTTGCCCCCCACTCCCCTTAGAATCTTTCTTCCTCTTTGGAATGAACTGATCCTGCACCTTGTGTGTTATCCCAGAAATACCTGCCATTGTTGTTCCACTGTCATCCCTGCTAGGGTGTCCTTCCAGTCAACTTTGGCTAGTTCCTCCCTCATGGCTCCATAGTCCCCTTTGTTCAACTGTAATACTGACACTTCTGATTTTCTCTTCTCCCTCTTAAATTGTACATTAAAACTTATCATATTATAGTCACTACCTCCTAATGGCTCCTTTACCTTGAGTTCCCTTATCAAATCCGGTTCATTACACAACACTACATCCAGAATTGCCTTCTCGCTGGTAGGCTCCAGTACAAACTGCTCTAAGAATCCAATCTGTACTTGTGTCAGTTACACACTTGTTGCTGTTTTAATCCCATGGGTTTTAATAGATCAAACGAGTTTATTATGTACATAAAAATATCTTTCAAAAGTCCTTATACCCAATTTTAATCACACTGTCATCATTATTTTTGTCCATTACTGAACTAATCATTCATCTTAGCTAAATATAATTTGGATGAGAGCATTCCATGTTGGCTTACATTTATTAATACTTCAGAAGATTATAGGGCAACTACTGGCAAATGAGAATAGTTTGGATGGGGTATCTTGGTTAGTATGGACCATTTGGGTCGAAGGGCCTGTTTCCATACCATATGACTCTAAATATTTTTGTCCCCAATGACTCTTTCAAAGTATTAACACCACCATTGTTGTTCGACTATTCTGTAGTCAACAGGTTTATCACTCTCCCTTATTCTGAACATGTCCTCTGGTATCCCTCCCATTTCAAAGAAACATTGAAAGGTTGTGGCTAGAGCTTCTGAGATGATCACACTTCCTTCCCTCAATGACCTCTATCATTCCATTCAGAATTAGTGACTCCTCTAGGTAAGCATTGCCAACCTTCTAAATATACTTGTGTTTTTTTTTATTTTCCATGTCATTTGAAGTGTCCTTTATTTCAGTGAAGATGGTTGCAAATTACTCATTTACTCATTGATGTTCCCTACCATGCAATAAATTCTTTTCTTTGATTCTTAATCAAGCACTATTCTTTGAGTACCCTTTCTCCACTTGTATATTATGAAAGGCTTTTGGGTTTCCTTTCAGACTGTCTGTTAATCTATTCTCATTCACTGCCATCAACCATCTGCAACCATTTCAGTTGCAAACATCAGAATTATTCCACATTTTTTCATGACGACTAAAGATCTGATGAATATTTCATGTCATGAAGATAAGTTGAAAGATTTGGAGAAAGTTTAAAAAACCGCATGTACAGGAAATCTGTAAATTTATCAAGCAATACTAGAAATAGCAGTTTCTCCATCATCAGATGGAGAATTAATGTCAATGTCTGAAGTCATTATCTCATATCAGAACTAGAAAAGATTGGAAGGGAAACTAGTAATTACAGAGTAGACGATGGATGGGGTGGGGGCGGGGAAGGTTAAAATGGAAGGTCTGTATTGGAGTGGAAACCAAGTAAGATTGAATGTCAGAGTGGTGGTACCAGCTGAAGGATGGCAGTAAAGCCAATGGACTGAAGATACAAAAATCCACAAACACACCAACAGGCTTAAGAACAGCTTCTATGTCACTGTTATAAGACTATTAAACAGCTAGTCTGATGAGATAGACTCTTGACATCACAATCTATGTCGTCATGATCTTGCATCTTATTGTCTTCCTGCATTGCACTTTCGCTGTAACACTTCATTTTGCACTGTTATAATTTTACCTTGTACTACCTTAATTCAGTGCTGTAATGAATTGAACTGTATACAAGACAAGTTTTTCACTGTGCCTCGGTACATGTGACAATAATAAGTCATTTTACAAATTTAAATGATGTAGAGATTTACTTCTTTCAAGTCATTGCATTTATTTCCCTCAAGGAAATGCATCTGGTTTGGTGGCTCCTATACTGAGCAAAACAAGTCTAGACTGGATGACTGTGTGCTGGAACACCTTTGTTCAGTTGCAATGCTGACCTGAGCTTCTAGTTTCCTGTCACGTTAATTTTCCATTTTGCTCTCTTTGACTTTGCCCGCTAATAAACCTCAAGGAAAAACACCCTATCTCCCAACTTGATGCAAGACAGCCTTCCAGGCTCAAGTCAAGTTCAATGATTTCGGATAATGAACCATTTTCGTCTTTTTTCTCACATTTCCAGGATTTATTTTCTACTTTTCTGTTATTTCAGATTTCGTTTATCTCCTCCTATTCATACTTGGAACATGCCTTTACTCAAGAAGAACCATCACTATCTGCATCATTCCCTCTCCTGGTCTCCACTCCATCATGGACCTGACCATTTATCTTAAGTTTCTTACTCTTTCTCTGCAACATATAACTTGTTGCACTTCCAACTTTTCTCGGATGGTGAAAGGCATTGCCTGAAGCATTAACCCCGCTTCATAGATACTGCCTGGCCTATTGGGTGTTTCCAGCATTTTCTGTTTTTATTCAGAAAGAATGATTTTGATGAGGTGGTAATAGCAAAAGGAAACAAAACCATTTTCTTCTGAACAATGACTCAACTTTTAGTTCAAATTATTGATGACAGTAGTTTGTAATTTAATTAAATATGCAAATTTTACTAAAATAACTGCATTATGCATTCCAATAACCATGAAGTACAAGTCATCCATGTTAAACTTAATGAGGATTTATGACAAAGTTTACAATTATTATTTTCTGTTATGATATAGTTGCTCTTGAGCCATGTGGTCCCATGCTAGGATTTACAAGTTGCAAAGTGAAGAAGCTATTTCTTACTGATGGGAAACATGCTGGTTTGACTGGAGTTTGTATTGCTTTTCTTCGAGCAAGTACCAGCAGAGCTATCACATATGAAAACATATACAGGGTAAATTATTTTTAAAAATTCAAATGCAGTTATTACCACATTTTTGCTTCAGCAACAATGATATATCCAGATGTTTTGTGATTTACAGGAATCTTTGAGATGATGGTGTTTTTGTCTAAATGCTGACTTTGTTCTTTTAGATAGTAGGCAGGTAATACTAAAAGTCATGAGAAAATAGCCACAGTGTGCTACTAATAGGAGGTATTTAGGCAAAGAAGAGGTGTGCTGATCAAAGGGATTCCGTTGGGTTTCTTGTGGTCTTGCCTTTTGAGTGTTGTTGGAGCTGTACCTTTCCATCCTCGTAAAAATGTTCCTTAACCTTCCTAATTTGTATCTTTCAAGTGGTAGAAAAGGTTGGGGGAGTCAAGGGATCAGGCACTTATTCCAGAATATTATGGCCCTGATCCCTTATACTAACCAAATAGTTTAGTTAAATATTTGGTCATTGGTGACCCCAAGATATTCATGGTGTGGGTTGTGGGTTACCATGAATAATTTTTGACATTCAATGTACTGCTTTTTAGGACTAACGTATTCTTGTAAACAATAATAAGGTCAGTGTTGAAGGTTAGACTGTGTTGGGTGTGTGAATATCCCAGTATTATTATTTGGAGTTTAGAGCCACTGAAAATATGTCTCAGCAATTTTAAACAGAAGCAAAGTAGATAAAATATAAGGCAATACTCATTTAACGTAATGTATAAACCTCTGTTATATTGTTTCAGAATCAAATTTTGTGTTTGAAAGTGAAATTGCTGCCAATACTATTTGTAACCAATGGATTAATTTGTTGTGAAGTTTCGTTCTCTGCACTTTAACTTATTTATGTTAAATGAGTTCATGAGCATATTACGATGCCTCACGAAGAACCTTTATTTTGAAAATGCTAGAAACTCAAAAGTCCTCAGCCTTCCTTGTGCTGGCATTATTCCTTCACTGAGAAAACAGTAGAAATCATATTTGTTCATGTACAGCTTTTCCCTACAGTGCTAGTGGTGTCGGAGCAGCACTCATGACTTTTCCAGTGAGTGTGTATGCTGTTAAGATTTGCAAGAAATAATTTTAACTTTAGTATTTCCAAATGTTTGAAACTAAAACACAAGGATCTCATTCTCTGTTATACCACTATATGCTGTTAAGATTTTTATCTTTTTATCCTTTTAATTTTAGAATACCACTCAAAAACTTAAAGCTCATGGTGCTGATTTATTGTACTTCCTACATTCTCTTGTTTTTTCTCTTACTCCATCATTCTATTTGTATTTTACTTTATTTGCTCCATTCTCTCCGCAGTGTGTATACACAGACTTTCATAACCATCCCTTACGATATCATTCTCTCCATCTTAAAACTATTTTTATCATACTTTGTGATTGGAGAAAGCAACCAAAATCTTCTCCCTTTGAAGAGTTTTAATGAGGTGGATGTGGAGAGGATGCCTCCTGTTTTGAAAGATTCTGCAATAACATGTCAATGTTTAAAATAAGGGGTCACCCATTTAAAGTAGAGAGATGAGGTGATTTTTCTCAAATGCTCGTGAATGTTCCATGAATAATAATAGATGCAAAGTCTTAATTATTTTATGGCATGGGTTGATAGATTCTTGATTAAATGTGGTGGGAGGTGATTGGGGTAAGAGGAAATGCAGAACTGAAATAATGGTCAGATCAGGCACGATCTTATTGATTGGGGGAATAGAACTGAAGGGCTGAGTGGCCAATACTATTTGTAATTTTTACGTTTGAATGTAGGAGGCAAAAAAATTTGTCTTTTGGTGAAAATTCAAGGTTTTTTGTTGCTGCTTTTTCTATCATTTTTTTAGGAAGTAAGCTTTAATGTTTTGGATGCTGAAGGGCTTGGGCTCCTGAAGTCAGTTGAACATCTGTTAGGTGATGCATTTATACCCATGCTGAAAAATATGAACCAAGGATGGGGACTGCTGAGTAAGCCTGAATCTACAATAGTCAGGCAGGGATTTCTTAATTCTTTGGATGGGTTTGTCAGTGTCCTTTCTACAGCACAACACAATCTAGCCAAGGAGGTAAGTTTACTTAACTTTCTTTATGCTGCTGTCATATTAATAGAGCAATAACACTAACAAAGCAACTTGCTATTCCTACAAATATGCATGTACAATTTCCATTGTAACTGGACATTATGAAATAAAGAGATAGAAAGGTATGTTCTCTGGAGGGAGAACAGAAGACAGATCTAGAGAACAGAGTATGAAGAAATCATTAGCAGACAGGAATCTGTAGATGCTTGAAATCCAGAGCAATACACCCCAATGCTGGAGGAATTCATCAGGTCAGGAAGCATTTAAGGACAGGAATAAACACGATGTTTGGGCCAAGACCCTTTATTCTATCTTGATGAAGTGCCTCTGCCCAAAAGTTGACTGTTTATTCCTCTCCATCGATGCTGCCTGACCTGCTGGGTTCCTCCAGCATTTTGAGAGTATGAAGTGTGCCAGTTTGGAGGAGAGGTCTGGAGGATTGAGAGTGTGAAGTTCGTTAGTAATTCCTTTGAACAGAGGATGGGTTTGCTACAGGAGTTGGTTGGGATTGCAATCATTGTCAACATTGATTCATTCCCCCTTGGAAGTTTTCATGTTTTATTGTTTTACAACATTGAGTCACAGTGGATTTTATTTGGCTTTTTTGACACTATTCAACAGAAAAGACTCGTTTGTGTCAAAGTGAAAGCAAATTTCTGCAAATTGGTCTAAATTTATTATAATTATTAAACACAAAATAATTGACTGCCTAATTGCTCACCCTTCAAGTCAGTATTTAGTAGATTCACCTTTAGCAGCCATTAGTCTGTGTGGATAGGTCTCTATCAGCTTTGCAAATCTGGACATTTCAACTTTTCCCCATTCCTCTTTACAAAACTGTGCAAGCTCTGTCAGATTGCAAGGGGATCATGAGTGAACAGCCATTTTCAAGTCCAGCCACAAATTCTCAATTGGCTTGAGGTCTGGACTCTGACCTGGCCACTCCAGGGCATTAGTTTTGTTGTTTTTAAGCCATTTCTATATAGCTTTGACTTTATTCTTGGGGTCCTTGTTGTGGCCTATATCTCGCCTCACGTCTCGGAGAGTTATTGATGGTGCATCACTTGTCTTGCTGGAAAACAAATCTTCTCCCAAGTTGCAGTTCTCTTGCAGACTGCATCATAGTTTCCCTGTACTTTGCTGCTATCATTTTTACCCTCTACCTTCACAAGCTTTCCAGGGCCTGCTGCGGTGAAGCATCCCCACAGCATGATGCAGCCACCACCATGCTTCACAGTAGGGATGGTGTTTTTGCTAATGTGCGGTGTTTGGCTTCCACCAACATAGCGTTTAGTCTAAACACCAAAAGGCTCAGTTTTGGTTTCATCAGACCATAGAACCTTCTAGCTGACTTTAGAGTCTCCCACATGCCTCCTTGTTAACACTAGCCAAAATTTCATGTGAGTTTTTTTCAACAGTGGCTTTCTCTTTTCCACTCTTCCATAAAGCTGCAACTGGTGAAGCCCCTGGGCAACAGTTGCTGCATGCGCAGTCTCTCCCATCTCAGCCACCAAAGTTTGTAACTCCTCTAGAGTTATCGTAAATGTCTTGGTGGCCTCTCTCACTAGTTCCCTTCTTGCATGGTCACTCAGTTTTTGAGGATGGCCTGTTCTAGGCAGATTTACAGGTGTGCCATATTCTTTTCAATTCTTGATGATTGACTTAACTGTACTCCAAGGGATATTCAGCAATGTGGGAATTTTCTTGTGTCCATCTCCTGATTTGCGCTTTTCAATAATCTTTGAATGGAGTTGCTTGGAGTGTTCTTTTGCCTTAATGGTGTAGTTTTTGCTAAGATACTGACTCACCAGCAGTTGGACCTTCCAGATATATATGTATTTTTACTATAATCAATTGAAACACCTTGACTGGACCTGGTGATCGCCATTTAACTAAATATGTGATTTCTAAAACCAATTGGCTGCGCTAGTGATGATTTGGTGTCTAATCTTAAAGGAGTGAACACTACTGCCATCAATTATTTGTGTTTTATATTTGTAGTTAATTTAGATAACTTTGTAGAGATCAGTTTTCACTTTGACACAAAAGACTCCTTCTCTTTTGATCAGTGTCAAAAAAAGCCAAATTAAATCCACTGTGATTCAATGTTGTAAAATGATAAATGATGAAAATTCCAAGGGGGATGAATACCTTTTATAGGCACTGTATATCAGGAGGAAAAGTGGATAAATATTTGAATGGGAACACTGGGCAACTGGCTTTAGCAATAAATGGTTCATATCTGTGTTTAATGTCTTCTCTGTGTTATAAATAATCATACTTATGATTTAGTTGATTAAAATTTACATTCACCCTTGTCTGAATAGTAAGTATTTATATCTCATTTGATTATACTCTGTTTCTTCTATTTGACCATTAAAAAAAATACTGCTAAATTTAAATCTAACACTGAAAGAGATTTTCCTTTCACATATTGTAGGTACGATTAGAACGATGTGTGTCAGAAGAGCTGAGAGATTTGAAATGGCCATTAGAGTTTGGGTTGGTACCTCCTGAAATGTTGAAGCAAGCTGAAAAATGTCTGAAAATTTGGATCAAGCAAATTGAACAGGTCAGGAATGAGAGGTTTGAGCACTGGGGCAGATCACTATCACGTCTCTCTAATGCAAGAGATAGGAACAACTGGCCTGGATTTCAGTGGCCGGAGTGAATTAAAATTCGTCTATTGGTCTTTGCTACATTACATATTGTCTTATTGAATTATAACTAAAATCCAACAATCGTTCATCAGTGTGCTTTAGGAAATTCTATCTCACTCCCCAGTGCTTACAACATGTGCTAAAATCAAAGTCATGCAATATGACTGAACTGATGGCATTTGAGTTGTGCATGTCTTCCACAGATGGTACATTTCTGAAAGACTGGTGCTTGTTTTAAATGGCTTCAGTTCATTGGTTGATGGGGCAACAATATCTTCAAACTGGATTTTTCTAATTTGGCCATCTTTGAGGTCATTGTTATAACTTGAACCCCAACCCATATCCCTGCCGTGAAGCCAATCTCCTATACATGGTATTCTTAGAGTAGCAGGCTGGCTGACTCCATACCTACCCCATCACAAGATGGCACAGTTTCCTTAAGATGGCAGTTTTGAAGAGAACTTCTCTAAGAACTCTACCAGTGATGAGAGATAAGGCAGCAGGACTTATTCTTCATACATAACTGCAGATAACGTTTGTTTTGTGTGTGTTAACACAGTAGGGCTGGGATTGTTAAACATGCCACACAGGACATGTTGCATGTCAGTTCTCCTGTGACCTTCCACTGAGCTGGTGTACACTCCCACAGAGATCACCTTATTTTTAGTGTTTCATTGAAGATATGATAAACTGCAGCTTACTTCTGATTAAAATACGAACAGCTGTAGTTACAACCTAGTTGAGGTTGAACGAAAGCACATTGTATAAATTTCCTCTTCATTCACTTAGAGGGATACAAGGATAGGTGATGACAGTAGTTGCAATGTTTCTTATTCTTATGGAAAGTAGCATTAATGTTATAGAAAATATAATACTGCCCTCATTAAACTATGCATTATAAATATGTTGTGAATTCATCTGTTCAGAAATTGGCAAGTAGTTTGACCTCATTTTGAGAAATGGCAGTTACTCTCATCCACACATTCACAGAGAACAAAAATGAGCTGAGGAATAATTGCAGGACCATTATAAAATATCTGTGAACCAACTAGGTGTCTAAACAGTCACAGAAGCTGTTAGTTCAATGAAGAATTCTTTTGGAAGAAATAAGCAATTAAGACAAACAAAATCCAAAGTCTTTTGGGCTTTCTAGCTATTCCCAAATCATCTCCTGTTAAAATCCTTTATCCCATGTCTAAGCACTTAGCATTTAGTTTAATTTTTTTCATTTTTTTCTTCATTAATTTCTTTGGGATCTGGGTATTACTGGTAAAGCAAGAATCTATTAAATATCCCTGAATGCTCTTGAGAAGATGATGGTAAAACCCCTTCTTGAACCACTGTAATCCTCCCAGTGATGGGGCTCCCACGTGCTCTGGGTAGGGTGTTTCAGGACTGTAAAATTATAAGTTTAGGATATGCTGTGACACTGGCGGAGGTGAGCAAATGCAGTGCACTTTGTAGATGGTACATTGACATTGTGGACTGGAGATATAGGATAAGGTGGATGAAGCGGCAATCAAGTAAGTTGTTTTTTTCTGGACACTGTAGTGCTGCTTGAGAATTGTCTGAGCTGCTCTCTTTCAGGCAAGTGTAAAGCATTTCATCATGCTTTGAGTTGCTTCTTATAAATGGAGGAAAGGTTTGGGAAATTAAGGAGGGCAGTCAGATGCAATAGGATACGCAGCCACTGACCTGTTGTTGTAGCCAATATTATTTGTCCAGTCCAGATGAGATTCTGATCATTGATGAGCCAAAAATGTTGGCGGTAGCAGCATTGGTGATAGTAATGCCACTGAGTGTCAGAGATAGGTGATTAAGAGTTAGGAAGATTTAGGCTGGGCAAATGGAACAGTATGCAAAATTGCATTGATGTATGATAAATCTGATTGGTTTATCAACGATTGTTAATTAAGAATTCTAAATAAATTCAATAAAATATTCAGCACCAATTTGGCAATCCTTTATTGTCTGCTGAGAGCTAATCTGTAATAAATATTGAAATGCCACTCTCTGTGGCCAGTGCTAAAGCACTTTTTATGCTTGGTGCAACATTCCTCTGCTTCTGATCTTTTCTTCTAAGATGCTGACTGAGAGCGAGCAGGTGCAGAAGGAAGCAGATGATGCTGGGCCACGGGTGGAGCTGGAACACTGGAAAAACTGCCTGACCCGATTCAATTGTTTGACTCAGGAGATCCAGCGAGCAGATGTCAAAACCATTCTTGGCATCATCACAGCTGCTAAGTCAAAGCTGTTGAAGGTTTGAAGAAATACATTGATTGAAGCTTATAGTTTCTTAACAACTATTAAACATTGATTAAACATATTTAAAGTCCATGCTGAACTCCCCCCTCACAAAATGATAAAATTTTGTAACCTGGAATTTCTAAGAAGGATACAACTGATCTTTATCTTTACTTCAATGGAGAAGTGGCAGATGTGATTTATTGATGTACTGGCTCCTATATTTCTGTCAATCTGCCAATGTTATGCTGGAAGATTGGAAGAAGTTCAGAAATCCTACCTCACTCAATTATTACGATAGAGATATTTTGTAAAAGGAAAGCAGAACATGCTGGAAACACTCAATAGGTCAAACAGTGTTGATGGAAAGAAAATCAATTTTTGATGAAGCATCTTTGGCTGAAAGCTGTTTCTCTTTCCACTCATGCTACCTGATTTGTTGTGTGTTTCCAGCAATTTTTTCAGATCTTTTGCAATAATAGCTTTTTATTTTTTGTGCTTCATCAAAGAGTTTTTACATTGATTTACAGAAACCTTAGAATGTATAGCATTTGATAGTTCTGGGCCTGTATTTACTGGAGTTTAGAAGAATGACATGAAATCTTATGAAACCTATCTAATATTGAAAAGCCCAGATAGAGTGGACATGGAGAGGATGTTTCCTTTGATGGGGGAGTCTAGGACAAGAGGGCACAGCCTCAGAATAGAAGGGCCTCCCTTTAGAAAAGAGATGAGGAGGGATTTATTTAGCCAGAGGGTAGTGAATGTGTGGAGTTCATTGCCACAGATGACTATGGAGGCCAAGTCATTAGGTATATTTAAAGTGGAGGTTCATAGGTTTTTAATTAGTAAGGGCATCAAAGGTTATGGGGAAAAGGCAGGAGAATGGGGTTGAAAGGGATAATAAATCAGGAATGGTGGAGCAGAGTCTATGGGCTAAATAACTAATTCTTTTCCTATGCCTTAAGTTCTTAAACCCTTATTTCTTGCACTCATCTTGGAAGGAGGTCATTTGGCCTATGGTGGCGCCCAAGGGAGCAACCATATTAGTTCCATTCCTCCCTCTCTCCGTCTTGTTTTACGGTGGTTGGCACCCAGCTTAATGGTGCATTACCGCCACTAGTTCCATTCCTACTTGCCCATCAACTACTCTTTATTTTTGCCATCAAGACACTAAGTGCTAACTTAGAGAAGCAAATTAACCTATTAGTATTTGATTGAAACATGAGAATAAACCAAAATACTCAGAGAAAGCCCACGTGGTAGTGGGTAGAATGTATTAACTCTGTACAGACAGTATCTAAAGCAGGGTCAAATCCAGGTCTGTGAAACTATGAGACAAGCACAGACTGCTATGCCAGGTTCTGTCTCTATTTGTTTATTTTGTTTTCTTATTGTGAAGTAATTTCTTTGTTAATCATTTCCAGCAGAATTTACTCATTTGGATCTCAAACAGTTAAAACTATTGCTGTCACTGATTTTTGATGATTTTTCCAAAACCATGCAAGCAGTGAATTTCCATGAGGCTCCAAGATTGTAAGAGATAGGAGTAGAATTAGGCCATTAGTCCCATCGAATCTGTGCCACCAGTTTCCCTCTGAACCTCACTCTCCTGCCTTCTCCTGTAACCTTTCACGCTCTGATTAATCAAGAACCAATCAACTTGTGTCTTAGTCTGTTTTTTATTTCTTCTACCAAAGTGCATGATCATACATTTCCCAACAATGTATTTCATCTGTCACTTCTTTGCCCATTCTCCTAATTTTTCTAAGTCCTCCTGTAGCTTCCCTACTTCCTCAGAACTTCCTGACCCTCCACTGATCTTCATATCATCTACAGACCTGGCCACAAAGTCATCAATTCCATAATCCAAATCATTGACATATAACGGAAAAGGAAGTGGTCCCAACTCCAACCCCTGCGGGACATCACTAGTCACTGACAGCCAATCAGAAAAGGCTTCCTTTATTCCCACTCTTTGCCCCCTATTAATCAGCCAATCCTTTATCTATGCTAGTATCTTTCTTGTAATACCATGGGCTCTTATCTTGTTAAGCAGCCTCATGTGTGGCACCTCTCCAACATTTTCCCAACCATTGAGGTCTGGATAACTGGCCTATAATTTCTTTTCTACTGCCTCCCTCCCTTCTTGAAGAGTGGAGTGACATTTGCAATTTTCCAGTCCTCTGAAACCATGCCAGAATCTAGTGATTCTTGAAAGATCCTTACAAATGCAACCACAATCTCCCCCGCCCCTCTTTCAGAATCCTGGGTTGTAATCCATCTGGTCCAGGTTACTTATCTATTTTCAGACTTTTCAGCTTCCCAAGCACTTCTCCCTAGTAATAGCAATAGCACTCACTAGTTGTTTTTGGCTTCCCTTCTCAATCATGGTTGCATCATCCTGCCTTTAGAATACCTCTTTTGGATGTATCTAACTTGTGCCTTCCAAATTGCCCCCAGCAACTCCCGCCATTGCTATTGTACTTTCATTCGGACTAGTGTCCCCTTCCAATCAGCTTTGGCTAGCTCCTCTTTCATGCCTCTATAATTCCATTTACTTCACTGTAATACTGATACATCTGACTTTAGCTTCCCCTCTCAAATTGCAGAGCGAAGTCTACCACATTATGATCACAGTATCCAAAGAGTTCCTTATCTTTAGCTCCCTAATTAAATCCAGTTCATTACACAACACCCAATCCAGAATAGTCTTTCCTCTTGAGGGCTCAACCACAAGCAGCTCTAAAAACCCATCTCATAGGCATTCTACAAATTCTGTTTCTTGGGATCCAGCACCAACCTGATTTTTCCAATGTAACTGCTTATTGAAATCTCACAACTATCGTAACACTGCCCTTTTGACATAGGTTTTCTATTTCCTGTTGTAATTTGTAGCCCACATCCTGGATACTGTTTGGAGGCCTGTATATAACTTCCATCAGGATCTTTTAGCCTTACAGTTTTTTAACTCTACCTTCAAGGATCCTATATCTTCTGATCCTATATCATTTGATTTCATTTTTTACCAATGGAGCCACCCTACCTCTTCTGCCTTCCTGCCTGTACTTTTGATACAATTTAAGGTCCGAACTATGATCTTCTTTCAGGATGCCCTCAATGTAATACCTACCAATCTCTAACTGTGCTTCAAAGTTATCTGCCTTAATCTGCATACTGTGTACATTCAAATATAACACTTTCAGTCCTGAATTCATCATCCATTTTGATTTTGCCTTCATGTTACACGGCAACTTATCCCACTGACTGCAATTTTGCTCTGTTACCTGCCTGTCCTTCCTGATAGTCTCACTGCACAGTGCATCAAGTTGTATACCAAATGCCCCATCTTAAGTCTTATCACTCTGGTTCCCATCCCTCTGCCAATTTAGGTTTTTCCAATTTTCTTGGAGCTGTTCACACTTCTCAAATATTTCTTCATCCAATGTGCATTGGAAACTAATTTCTTCTACAGTAATTGTGACTGATCAGAAGCAGTTGGCTCTGATGAATATCCCAGTAGTAACTGGATACTTGGAGGTGGTGCTTTAAAGTTTTACTTGAATGCTGTTGTTCATAGACATTTATTGCAAACAACAAATTTTGGTCTGCCCCTTGACTTGAGCTGTGCTTTTTATACAACATATGGACGAATTGTTCCGGAAACCATTGTAATTTCCTGTGCAGACATGGAAAGAATTGGATAAACGGATTACAAATGTATCTAATGAAGCCAAAGATAATGTGAAATATCTCTACACACTGGAGCGATTTTGTGACCCTCTTTACAACAATGACCCTGTAAGTCTGTATTATTTAGTGTGTATTATTGGTGTTCTGAGAGCTCTATTTAAATCAGGAGTGAAACATTGATATTAATTTCAGATTAATGTGTGCTGTTTCCTCCTCTTCTCAGATAGAAATGCTCAATGTCCTTCCAGGACTCCTGAATGCTGTTAGAATGATACATGCAATTTCCATGTACTACAACACATCTGAAAAAATGACTTCACTGTTTACCAAGGTAAGAATATTTTCTGTAAGCAGACACTGCTGTTCTCTAGAATAATACCACTGGAATCATCTTCATTGTAAATAATTTAGTCTAATTTCTGCAAAATAATATGGCTTTCAATCCAACACAAGAAAAAATATCAGCAAACACAGCAGATGGTACCTTAAAATAGAAAAAAAATCAGAAGCAGAAAGAAGTTATAGGATCAGTTAGCTCCATGACAGGCACAAGTGCTTGCCATCATCGAGGACATCTTTAAAGGATGGTGCTGCAAGGAGGAGGCAATCATCATTAAGGACCTTCACCATCTCATTATTACCAGTGGGGTGAAGATACAGGACCCTGAAAATCCATGCTCAACATGTTAGGGACAGCTTCTTCCTCTCCACCATCATATTTATGAACAGTCCACGAATTAATAAACACTACCTCATTATTCCTCTCTTGTATCATTAATTTATTTTTATTGTAACTTAATATTTTTTATGTCTTGCACTGTACTACTGCCACAAAACAGGTTTCACAACGTATGTCAATGATAATAAACCTAATTTTGTTTCTGATTCTCATTCTGAAAGCAACACATCCTTGGAGGTTAATCCTCAGTCAGTATATGACACATGGAAAAAAGAAAAATGACTACTATCTCAGCAAAGACAAGCTAGCTGACAATGCTAATTGTATGTGGAATCACTGGAAAGTACAGCACAGGAAGAGCCTACTTTGTCCACTATGTCCATAACAGATCTTTGAATTGCATCCATTCTGCAAAACCTTCTCCAAAAACTTACAGATGTTTCCTTTTCAAGACCAATCCAATTCCTTTCTGAAACAGAATAAAAAAGCCCTGCATTTATATACAGTTGCAAGAAAAAGTTTGTGAACCCTTTGCAATTACGTGGTTTTCTGCATTAATTACTTATAAAATGCGGTCTGATCTTCATCTAAGTCACAATAATAGACAAACACAATCTACCTAAATTAATAACACACAAACAATTGTACTTTTCGTCAAACACGAGGAAACCTGCAGATGCTGGAAATTCAAGCAACACACACAAAATGCTGGTGGAACACAGCAGGCCAGGCAGCATCTATAGGAAGAAGCACCGTCCACGTTTCGGGCTGAGACCCAGAACCTTGTCCCAGAAGTGTTGTGGAACATCCAGGTGGTCTTTTGCGAACTTAAGATGTTTAGCAATTTTTTTTGGAGAGCAGTGGTTTCCTCTATGGTGTTCTATCTTTTCGTTAATACTGAGTACAACATTTAAACAATCACAGTCTAGCTTCAAAAAAGTATGTGTATCCTTATACTTAATAACTGGTAGCACCTCCTTCAGCAGCAATTACCTCCACCAAGCATTTCCTGTAGCTGCTGATCAGACTTGCACAACCGCGAGGAGGAATTTTAGACCATTCCTCCATCCGAAACTGTTTCAGTTCATCAGTATTTCTGGATACCTTGCATAAACAGTCCTCTTCAGGTTATGTTACAGCATCTTAATTGAGGTAAGGTCTGGACTCTGATTTGGCCATTCCAAAACACAAATTTTTTTCTTTTTAAATCATTATGTTTACTCTTGTGATTCAAATCATTGGCTTGTTGCATCATCCAATTTCTGTTAAACTTCAGGTGATGGACCGCTACCCTGACATTCTCCTGTAAAATGTCTTGATACAATTTTGAATTCATTGTTCCCTCAATGATTGCAAAGCTGTCCAGGCCCTGAGGAAGAAAAGCAGCCCCAAACCTTGATGATCCTTCCACCATGCTTCACAGTTGGGATGAGGATTTGGTGTTGGTGTGCAGTGCCCTTTTTCCTCTAAACATAGTGGTGTATATTTCTGTCAAAAAGTTCAACTTTTGTCTCTTCTGTCCACAGAACATTGTCCCAGAAGTGTTGTGGAACATCCTGGTGGTCTTTTGTGAATTTAAGATGTTGAGCAACACACACAAAATGCTAGTGGAACACAGCAGGCCAGGCAGCATCCTTAAGAGAAGCACTGTGATGCACCATCAATAACTCTCTGAGACGTGAGGCGAGATATCGGCTTTTATTGACTGGAAGAAAGAACAAGCAGCAATTGACCACCATGCTACATCCTGGAGACTGAAAGGCAGGGCTCAGGCCCCAATCGCCTTTATACCGGGGTCTGTGGGAGGAGCCACAGTCAGTGGGAGGAGCCACAGGAGCAGTCAGCGGGGGTGTGTGTCCAGACAGGTATATGTAGTTCACCACACACTGTTGACGTTTTGGGCCGAGACCCTTCGTCAGGACTAACTGAAAAGAAAGATACTAAGAGATTTGAAAGTAGGAGGGGGAGGGGGAAATGCGAAATGACAGGAGAAGACCAGAGGGGGTGGGATGAAGCTAAGAGCTGGAAAGGTGATTAGCTAAAGGGATACAGAGCTGGAGAAGGGAAAGGATCATGGGACGGGAGGCCTTGGGAGAAAGAAAGGGGGAGGGGAGCACCAGAGGGAGATGAAGAAAAGGCAAACAACTAAATATGTCAGGGATGGGGTAAGAAGGGGAGGAGGGGCATTAATGGAAGTTAGAGAAGTCAATGTTCATGCCATCAGGTTGGAGGCTACCCAGCCGGTATATAAGGTGTTGTTCCTCCAACCTGAGTTTGGATTCATCTTGACAGTAGAGGAGGCCATGGGTAGACATATCAGAATGGGAATGGGATGTGGAATTAAAATGTGTGGCCACTGGGAGATCCTGCTTTCTCTGGCAGACAGAGTGTAGATGTTCAGCAAAACGTTCTCCCAGTCTGTGTTGGGTCTCACCAATATATAAAAGGCCACACCGGGAGCACCGGACGCAGTATACCACACCGGCTGACTCACAGGTGAAGTGTCACCTCACCTGGAAAAACTGTCTGGGGCCCTGAATGTTGGTGAGGGAGGAAGTGTAAGGGCAGGTGTAGCACTTGTTCCACTTACAAGGATAAGTGCCAGGAGGGAGATCAGTGGGAAGGGATGGGAGGGACGACAAATGGACAAGGGAGTCGTGTAGGGAGCGATCCCTGTGGAAAGCAGAAAGCGGGGGGGAGGGAAAGATGTGTTTGGTAGTGGGATCCCGTAGGAGGTGGCAGAAGTTATGGAGAATTATGCGTTGGACCTGGAGACCTCCCTCCCCTTTCTTGATCTTTCTGTCTCCATCTCTGGAGACGGCTTATCTACTGATGTCTACTATAAGCCTACAGACTCTCACAGCTATGCTCGGTCCGCCAGAAAAAGCAGGATCTCCCAGTGGCCACACATTTTAATTCCACATCCCATTCCCATTCTGATATGTCTATCCATGGCCTCCTCTATTGTCAAAATGAATCCAAACTCAGGTTGGAGGAACAACACCTTATATACCGGCTGGGTAGCCTCCAACCTGATGGCATGAAAATTGACTTCTCTAACTTCCATTAATGCCCCTCCTCCCCTTCTTACCCCATCCCTGACACATTTAGTTTTTTTTCTCTCTGCCCATCACTCTGCCTGTTCTCCATCACCCTCTTGTGCTCCCCTCCCCCTTTCTTTCTCCCAAGGCCTCCCGTCCCATGATCCTTTCCCTTCTCCAGCTCTGTATCCCTTTAGCTAATCACCTTTCCAGCTCTTAGCTTCATCCCACCCTCTCTGGTCTTCTCCTATCATTTCGCATTTCCCCCTCCCCCTCCTACTTTCAAATCTCTTAGTATCTTTCTTTTCAGTTAGTCCTGACGAAGAGTCTTGGCCCAAAACGTCAACAGTGCTTCTCCTGTGGATGCTGCCTGGCCTGCTGTGTTCCACCAGCGTTTTGTGTGTGTTGCTTGAATTTCCAGCATCTGCAGATTTCCTCGTGTTTGCCTCTTAAGATGTTGAGCAATTTTTTTTTGGAGAGCAGTGGTTTCCTCCATGGTGTCCTTCCATGAACATCGTTTTTGGTGCAGTATATTTCTTATAGTGGGCACATAGACAGAGGCTTTAGCAAGTTCTAGAGATTTCTATAGGTCTTTGCTGTTACCCTTGGGTTCTTTTTCACCTCCTTCATCATTGCATGTTGTGCTCTTGGTGTGATCTTTGCAGGATACCCACTCCTAGGGAGAGTAGCAACAGAACTGAATTTCCTCCATTTGTAGACAATTTCTCTTACTGTAGACTGATGAACATTCAAGTCTTTAAAAATGATTTTTGTAGCCTTTTCCAGCTTCATGCATCTCTACAATTCTTCTTCTAAGGTCCTCAGAAAGTTGCTTTGATTGAGGCATGGTGCACATCAACGGAACTGTCTTGAGAAGAGCAGACTCTGTCAGTAACCTGACTTTGTGTTTTTTTATAGGGCAGGGCACCTCCACATCCCACAGCTCCAGTTTCATCTCATTGATTGGAACACTTGACTCCAAATAGCTTTTGTAGAAGGCATTACCCCAGGGGTTCACATGCTTTTTAAACTGAGACTATGATTGTTTATATTGTGTACTCAGTATTAATGAGAAGATGTATAATTGTTTGTGTGTTATCAGATTTGGCAGATTGAGTTTCAAAGTTCAAAGTAAAAATTATTATCAGAGTACATACATGTCACTACAAACAACCCTGAGATTCTTTTTCTGCGAAGATACTTAGCAAATCTATAGAACAGTAACTGTAAACAAGATCTGTAAACTGTAAATGAACTGTCCAAACGCAGTTAATCAATAAATAGTGAGCATGAAATAACAGGATAAAAGTCTCCTTAAATGAGTGTAGCTACCTCCTTTTGTTGAAGAGCCTCATGGTTGAGGGGTAGTAACTGTTCTTGAACCTGGTGGTGCAAGTCCTGAGACACCTGTACCTTCTACCTGATGGCAGCAGCAAGAAGAGAGCATGGCCTGGGTGGTGAGGACTTTTGACGATGGATGCTGCTTTTCTATGGCAATGCTTCATGTAGTTGTGCTCAGTGGTTGTGTTTGCCTACTACTGTGACTTGGATGAAGATCAGACCACATTTTATGAGTAATTAATGCAGAAAGCCAGGTAATTGCAAGGGGTTCACAAACTTTTTCTTGCAACTGTTGTTCCTTCCATAGTCTCAGAATATTCTGAAGCTCTTTACACCCAGTAGAGTGTAGTTACTGTTGCAATGTAAGAAATACGGCAAACTTTTAAACAGTACAATTTCTCATGAGGAACAATCTTATAAGGATCAGATAGTCTATTGTTGTCTAATTGATTGTTAGATATATTTTGGCTGATACATCAAAAACAACTCCCTTAATCTTCTTCAAAATAGCTCCATGGGCTCTTCTACATCTACCTGAGAGTAAAGACCTTGCTTTGATGTCTGTGGTGAACTACATATACCTGTCTGGACACGCCCCTCTGCTGACTGCTCCTGTGGCTCCTCCCACAGACCCCTGTATAAAGGCGGTTGGAAGCACTGCTCCCCCCTCAGTCTCCAGGATGTTGTGTGGTGGTCTCTTGCTGCTAATCATGATCTCTTGCAGCTAATAAAAGCCTATCGTTCACCTCCTGTCTCTGAGAGTTATTGATGGTGCATCAATGTCTCACTTGCCCCTTCAGTTTTTTATACTGGAGAATTACCACTGATAACTTTCTGAACTCTTTGTTATCAATGCATTTCAGGTCATAATATTTTACTGTATGGAAGCAATTCTCATCTTCCCTCTGGTTCTTTTATCAATTATCCCTGTCCCCAGGCTCCCAGTGGATGCATTCTGTCTTTTATTTCCCTGTCACAACCTTTCCTAATTTTGACAGGTCAACTAAACATTGCATTAACTTTCTTTAAACTTGATAAATTTTGCTGTAATAATGCTGCTAGTGCTCACTGCTCTGGTAAATCAGGCAGCAACTCCTGATATATGCACAAATGTGGTTAATAATTTAGAAGTTTTCAGACAAAGCTCTTTCCTCCACATGATGTGCTGTTACAATCCTCCATAACAGTCTCAACACTGAAATAATTGCAATCACAGGAACTTGCTCATTGCATAAAAAATGGCTGCAAACATAATGGATGGCAGATTAAAGAATATAAACTATGTATACTGTTGAACAATTGTCCTGCCCTTGGACACTTCTGTTACATATTCAAAGATAGAAAGTACATTTATTATCAAAGTATGTATGCAGTATACAACCCCTAAATTTGTCTTTTCAACAGACTGTCATGAAACAAAGAAGAACCATGGAACCAACCCGTTCAAAGGAAAACATCAAACACAAACACACCTCCCCCCCACACGTAAAAATAAATCATGCAAGTAGCAGATAAAAGATTGAAAACATAGAGTATAAAACACAACAGGCATATTTCAGTACAATTCAGCTCAGTGACCATTAACTGCAGGCCGCAGATAAAAGAATTATTGTATAATAATTCAATTATTGCCCAATAGTAGTAACAAAAAAGGAGCAATCAGAGCTAGAACGAGAACCAGAACTCATCTCATTCTGTCAGATAAAAATCAGTATTGGAGATTTTAAAAAGAAAGTTAAAAATAGTATGTGTTTTTTTATGTTACTTAGTTCTACCTTCTTTCATCTAATCTATATATCCTGGAGTATGATTTCTGGACAGGATTTAAATCTGGTTTACATTTCCAGTTTTGCACTCTGTAGTTCAATGAGACCCCAGTTTGACTGGGTGAAGAGTCTTGCTGTGTCTTGTACTGTTTATGTTCTTCATGGATCTGCTGTAAAGGACAGCAAGTCAGCAATGATGCCCAGAGGAGGGAATTCTCTACACAAAAGCCAGGCAGATCTTTGTGGCTGACTGTGTTTGAAGGGGATATTGAGCAGTATTCTTTCAAAACTGATCACATAGTCAGAGCCTGTAATTTTTAGAGACTTAAATATTATCTGACACTTTATGGAATTTTACTTTGAAGGTTAAGGGACAAGTATTTCAGGTGAAGAGCTATCTCTTATCCATCTTAAAAACTGATTCAAAATTAGATTTGGAGTAATGAATTTTAAATATTATTATTTCAGATCACAAACCAGATGATAACTGCATGTAAGGCATACATTACCAATGACGGAACTGTTACAATATGGGATTTGTCTCCAAGCACAATAGTTCGCAAGTTGTTGGCCTGTATTAGGCTTAACCAGGTAATGGACAGATTGTAGGATGAACATATTTGCTGTATTATGCTTCACCCTCAGATGTTGCAAATGGAAAAAAGTGTCTGTTTCATTACTCCCTTTGTTGATTGTATGAATGTCTTCTGGGAGATCCATAGAATCAGCAGGAATTGACTATAAATGGGAGCTTGTGAGAACAGATGGCTATAGTTCAAGAAGTCTACTTCTATGGCTGTAGCTATCAATGAAAAGGGATTTTATTTAATATATTTCCCATGCAATTAAATAACAGATGATAATTTAGACAAGTAAGAGGTTGTGTTTTCCAAATGTAGGATGAGAGAAGTGGAATTCAGGTGCACTGTTCTCACACCATTATGTCTAAATAGTTTGGACATTTCCTGGCCCTTGATCACATCAAAACTTATCCAATTTGCCTATGAATTCCATTTTTTGGTGAGTTTTTGAAAATAGTTAAAAGTTTACAATGTTAAAATATTACAACATAACAAAGTTACAATGTAAAAAGTTATATAAAAAAGAAAGTTTACAATGATAAGCTTTGACTAATTCCCCTTTCCTATTTAGAAGTTGAATTACATTATCCTGTACTGTATGAACACTTTCTCCTTTTGTAGTTTCCCAGTCACAAGAGATGCATTATATGATAGAAAGGAAATTGAAGCAGCTTGCTTCAGTGGACACCACTTAGTTTGAAGTGCAGTTTACTTGAAATAAATAATCAATATAAGTAGTAACTTTGCACTAATGTAGCAATTATTCCAAGCTTAGAATATCTCAAAGTGAATTACAGATTTAAATTGAATAAGATCAATTTACTTAGATCTTTCATGTAGCACATAATGATATGCTGCTGTAGCACCATTTTTGCTTCAGTGACTAGAAATTGCCAGCACTGATAAAATAATGCAAAAATGCTTCAGGTATAACTTATTTTTCTTTTTAAGGCCAACAAATGCTCATGAGCATGTACCTATAGTGTGTTTGAGCAGGTAACTGGGGAAAAACATAAATAACTACTTAAACAATTTTTCATTGCACCTTGGATTGTTTCTTGTATGCTTTAAACCATAAGTTTGCAGTCTATCCAGGGGAGCATGCAGGCCATTGATGTACCTGCACCATACATAGCTCTCAACCTGTGTTATGGTGGAAAAATCATCAGGGCATTGATTCATGTTCAGCTTTCACAATTAAAGCAGGTTGTTGGGGAGTAAAGCACCATGTATATTAGCCTAGATTTTTAATGAAATTAGACTAAGATAAATAAGAATAAAGCTTCCCACATTAATATAAACTGTTATTCTTTTTTTTATAAACCTTAGGAATACCAGTACTGTTATAGTGCTACCAAGCAAAAGATGAAGGAACATCAGAAGGAAAAGCCCTTTGAATTCAGTGAAATCTGCAGTTTTGGAAAGTTTAATGCATTTGAGAGGCGGCTAAGAAAGATTATTAAGATGATTGAGACCATTAAAGTATATTCCAGCCTGGAAGAATCCACTATTGAGGGAATTGAAAAGATAACAAGCAAATACCAGGTTAGAAATACAGATATCTCATTGTGCAGAAAGCAAAGGAATTTTTATTTCGTTGAAATTCCATCTGCATTTGATTTATGCCTCATTGTGACATAATTGTTCAAATAGTTTGAAGAGAACTGGGAAATGATTCTTAATCAACGCAAGCCCATCTGGAATTCATAATAGTATGTGAGAATACTGGATGTGAAGGTGTATTGTGAATTACCTAAGAAGCAGCCTCAGTTATTTCAAATTTGGTTACCTAGAAATTTATCTTGGCTGGTAACTCTAATTGTGCTCTACACATAGTCAGTAAAATTTATTGAAGTTGACAGAACTGTGACATGTACTGTGCAGCACACTTAACACCATGAACCTGAATTTCCTGGCATATTATGCTTTGCATCTTATTGTAAGGATATGTGTTAAAAATTAGTTGGAGACATTATATTTCTGTTCATTTTTATAAGGGACAGTTTATCAGTTCATTTACTGTTTAACATAAATTTCAGGTAATTGTATCTGCAATGAAAAAACAAGGTTACAATCTGCTTGACCATAAAAAGACTACCTTTGATATGGATTATGAGAATTTCACCACACAAATCAATGATTTGCAGGTCTGTATTCATTTAATGATTTGAATGAAAGAATCTGGATTTGTTTTATTTGACATTATTTGTAAGTCAATGCACACAATAAATGTTTGCTAAATAGTTCCCCATTTACTCTTTGAACTATATTTTGAACTTTTCCAGTCTAATATATTCTATCTGATGTTTGCTGGACTCATGGGAGATGATTTTCCTAGAGGATCAATTCTGCTCCATACAAAATTAAAATGTTACATTGATGTAATAGGATTCCATTGGGGTTCACACTGAGATGTGCAATTTTGTTTTAATTTGGCTTTATCACTGTCCTGGTCATCATATGAGGTAGAAGCAAGTGGAGGCCATTTGGCCCTTCATCCTGATCTTGCCATTCAACAAGATCCTGGTTGACCTTTTACCTTGGTGCCACTGTTCTGCAGTAACTCTGTATTCCTTGATTTCCAGTTGAAGCATTGGTATCTCAGGTGGGAAAGACCTTTTTGTTGAGAAAATGAATTTGTTTGTTATGAACAAAATGGTGCCCAGAGCCAATACCAGTACCAATAAAAACAGGAATATTTAGCCACATTGAATATAAGAAAACTGCTTTGGCAGAGAACTTTCCTGTAAAGTAATCTACATAGTTTTCCTCTATTAATGTGAGTAGATGATTGGAAAAGTGCCTTTCTAGATATTTGCTGCCCCAAACCTGATCTTTTAATTTTGACTACATCCTGATTATTCATTGTACTTAGCCAGAAACACAGGACAGACATTAAACCATCACTCCTAGCAAATTCATACCTATCAGATAGGGAAGGCTTGAATTCTATCAGTTTGGCTCACAGAAATGAAAGCATTGTGTAATAACCTCCTGCAACTTGATCTTGAATTTGATTAATTTCAGTCCCTTAACTCTTTGTGTAGGCAATGAGTTACCTGTGTGTATTAATGTGTGATCATTTACTGTACATACAATTTTGAGTTTTTATTCAAGATAGTTTTCTTGGATTTGGAAATTCTAATTCCCTGAGAAAGTCTTTCAAAACTCAAGATGATTTCAGCATTTTCCAAGGGTTGAACAAAAAACCCATGTAGTCTGCCCAAACATCAGCCTAATATATGCTATATTAATCCAAATAAGTGGCATTAATATAAGGATAGGATGAATCTTTTGTTTGCCACTTGCCTAGGAATTATGATTATGTGTGATGTGAAAACTCAAAAAGAAATAAAACAAATGTAAGAGTGTCTATTATAGCTGCATGTCTATATTTGGCAGGCTGAAATCACACAGTTTATGAACATGACTTTTGACAGCATCTCGAGCACTCCAAGGGCCTTGTCACTGTTAGAGAAGTTTGAGACGTAAGTTTCTGTTGTTATCACACATGTCCAGATGGCTTTGATGGCTTTGAGTGATGGTAAACTGTATGTTTACCAGTTCCTTAATAATTGCTGCCAGTGTAGCTTTGGATTTGTAATTCTGGAAATTGGTTTGATGGTGTGAACTTAAGGACCATATTACAAATATTTTGTTGATACTGATTCCAATGTGGTGTTTGACTAGATCCATGTTGGAATACTTTAATTACCTGGTGTCTCACTCAGCTGCACTTTGCCATAGTCTGTACTGGCACAATTTCTCTGAGGCCTCACATGCAAAATGCTGGAGGAGTGATGCACTATCAATAACTCACTCTGAGACGTAAAAGCGAGATATCGGCTTTTATTGACTGGAAGAAGGAACGAGCAGTGAGTGACCACCATACTACATCCTGGAGACTGAGAGGCTGGGCTCAGACCTCCATCACCTTTATACAGGGGTCTGTGGGAGGAGCCACAGGAGCAGTCATCAGGGGGCGTGTCCAGACAGGTATATGTAGTTCACCACAAGGAGCTCAGCAGGCCAGGCAGCATCTATGGAAGTGAATAGATAGTCGACATTTTGGGCTGAGACCCTTTTTCAGGACTGACAAGGAAAGGGGAAGATGCCAGAATAAAAATATGGATTGGAAGGGAAGGAGGCTAACTGGAAGGTGATAGGTGAAGCCAGGTAGGTAAGAAAGGTCAAGGGCTGGAGAAGAAGAAATCTATAGGAGAGGAGAGTGGACTATAGGAGAAGGGGAGGGAGGAGGGGATCCAGGGAGAAGTAATAAGCAGATGAGAAGAGGTAAAAGTGAGAGTTAGGAATAGAGGAAGGGGAGAGGGAGTTTGTTTACCAGAAGAAGAAATCAATGTTCATGCCATCAGGTTGGAGACTACCCAAATGAAATATAAGATGTTCCTCCTCAACCCTGAGGGTGGCCTCATCTCGGCACAAGAGATGGCCATGGAATGGGAATGGGAATTAAAATGTTTGGTCATTGGGAAGTCCCGCTTGAGGCAGATGGTATGGAGGTGCTTGATGAAGTGGTCCCCCAATTTACAACGGGTCTCACCAATGTACAGGAGATTGGTGGAATGGGATGAATGGACAAGGGTATTATTTGAAGGAGTGAATAAGCTGGGGGTGGGGGGGGGGGTTGGTAAAAATATACTTCTCTAACTTTATTTTTTCTGTTGTGTGTCTTATCCATCAGATATTTTACCAATTTTGAATAAGTTTAAGTGATAACCAATTAAAGGAAAATGCCCTGATTTTATTGAACCCATCTAATTTTGATTGATGTTCATGTGAGCACGTAACAATCAATAACATGTTTTTTAGGCTTGGAATACCAGAACTGAGAATTGACAAACAATTTCAGAAAATTCTCCATAGCTACAATAAAGATATCAACCAGGTGTCCCAAATTTATACAAAGGAAAGCACTGACCCTCCAATTCCACGCAACTTTCCTCCAGTAGCTGGGAAAATCATGTGGGCTCGCCAGCTCTTCAGACATATTCAGGAGCCCATGTTGTTGCTTGAGAAGAGGCCTTGTATCCTGCAGAACGAAAATGCAAAGAGGATCATTCGCAGCTACAACAAAGTGGCCAGGATTTTGTTGGAATATGAAGTGCTTTATCACAGAGCTTGGATGCAACAGGTAGGTCATCGTAACATGTTTATTGTGAGCTTTTTTTATACTTGCATCTGCAGTATTTATATTACTGTACCAACAAAAAGATAAAAGTCATATATCTGTGGTCATTAAAACAACTTGGGGCTGCTTGGTAACATGCATGCAAACATACGGGTTGCATAACCTTACACCCGTCTAGAAATGTTCCTCTAAATTTCCAGCTTACACCTGCTAGCCTTAGCCATTAGAATCAGACTTAGTTTCAAGCTGCCAGTGTAAGAAACTTAGTGAAGGCTTCACTGGTTTGTGTGCATGCTGTGCATAGTGAAATTAATTTAGAACTAATTTGGCCATTGAAAATAGTGTCTACATTTATTTCAGCGGTCGGAAAATTTAACGAGTGTTTTAAGGTCTCTGTCAGAATGGATTCTAATTCTGTAAAGCTTTGGATCACAATTGATATGGTAAATCATACAATTTTATTCTATTGATAGAGTCCTCGAAACCTAGAGCCACAGACTCCTGTTCCACCTTCCCCCCCTCCTCTTTATATTGCTATCTCCCCTCCCCACTGATGCAGAGTATCAACACAAAATGTTGATAGTTCCTTCCCCATTCCCTGTACTTAAACCATATTCTCAAAATCTTGTAATCCATATACCTGTCCACATACTTCTTAAGTAAATTGAATGTACCTGCCTCAGCCATTCCATTTGGCAGCTGATTCCATATATTTGCCACCCACTATGCAAACAAAGAAGTTGCCCCTCAAGTTCTTAAACCTTTCACCTCTAGAGTCACAGTAGCATAGCTGTGCTATTACAGCTTGGAGTGTTGCGGAGTTCAGTGTTTAATTCTGGCACCGTTCAATAAGGAGTCTCTGTACTTCCCTCTCATGAAATGTGTGAGTTTTGCCTGGGTGCTCCAGTTTCCTTCCACAGTCCAAAGATGTACTGGGTACATTAATTGGTCACTATAAGTTGTCCTGTGATTACGTTAGGGTTAATTGGGGTTGTACGATGCTGAGGCGGCATAGCTCTAAGGGCTGGAAGGGCTGAATCTGTGATGTGCCGTTAAACAAAATAAATAAAATAACATAAGTAATCTTTTAACTACAACCTCTAGTTTCTGATTCTCCAAACCTGGAGAAAAGACTCTTCATCCTATCTGTGTCCCTTATGATTCTACCCCTTATGAAAATCCATATATACAATATCTACCACCCTTCCTTCAACATTCCTTACCACTTGATCAAAACACTCAATCACATTTTTAAAAGAATTTCCCATGCATAACACCCATGCTGGCTATTCCTAATTAACTCCTACCTTTCCAAATGTATATATCTTAAACCTCAGAATGCTTTCCTACCATGGATTTTGGGCCAATGGGTCTATAATTACTAACACTTCCTAAGCAAAGGCACAACATTTGCCATCCTCCAGTCTTCTGGTACCTTCCCATTGGTAATGATGTTGCAAATATCTCAAGTTCTAGAACTTCTTCTCTTGCTTCCCGTAATATTCTTAGACAACCTTTATATGGGCCTCAAGATTTGACTACTATATGCTTCTTAACACATAAAACACCTTCTGCAATATGGACTGCTCCCAAAGCACTTCATTTAACTTTGTCAGGTTTCCAAGTCAATGGCTTTCTTAATGGTAAAAACAGGAAAAATAACTATAGAGAACTCTGCCCATCTCCAGCGGCTCCACACATAGACTTCCATCTTGTATTTTGAGGGCCCTATTTTCTCTCCAGTCACTCTTTTTCCCTTAACTAACTTTAAAAATCTCTTAGGATTTTCCTCAATTTTCTTTGGCAAAACCACTACACGTTGCTTCTTAGCCCTCTTAATTTTCTTCTTGAATATACCAGCATCCTCCATAGATCACCAGTGATTCATTTGATTCCAGCTATCTGTATCTGACCTAAGCCTCCTTTTTCTTGACTGGAATTACAATGCCCATTGACATCCTAAGGTTCCCACTCCCAGCAGCTTTTGTTTTTATTTTAACAGGAGCATGCAGTCCTTTAACTCCTGCTATCTCACTTTTTACAAACCTCTTGCTTACCAGAGGTCCCTTTGCCTATATCATCTAAATATTTCTTTGTATTGTAACTGCAGTTGTAGAACATAAAGATGAGAAATAGATATAGTACTGAGATTTATTTCGGAGGCAAAGAAGATCTTCTTATTTAGAAAAATGTACACAGAAATTAATGCATCTTTTATTTACAATCCTGTTTCAGATTGATACTGTCCAGTTTGGTCTTCAAGCATCTTTACTGGTTAAACATCCTGACACTGGAGAGATGTTTGTGAACTTTGACCCTGATCTTTCAGTCCTGATGAGAGAGGCAGAATGCATGGTTCGAATGGGTTTGGAGATTCCCAGCAATGCAAAAGCACTTCTGCAAAAGCAGGCTATGTTGAAAAAGATGTACAATAAGCTGCAGGTATTATTCATTATTTTGAAGGTGGCAGACTGATAATGTAGAATAATATGCTTCTTGAGCAATTTTACTTAAAGGTATACAGATGAACAAAGTTATGCTACCCTTTAGTTTATATTGCTCTGGCAGAGAGAGACCATTATTTTTATTATGCTTAAAAGGTTTTCCTTTCCTTGAATCAATTTACTTTAACAGAATTTAGATGTTGGTTGATTCATCTGGAGCTTGAAATACCTGCTCTAAGTCAAAGAACAAGTTAAATTATGAAAGAAAGCTGTTCAATAAGTTTGCTGATGACACCCCTGTCATTGACCTAATCAAAGGTGGTGATGAATCAGCAAATAGGATGGAGATTGAAAATCTGGCTGAGTGATACCACAACAACCTCTTACTCAATGTCAGCAAGACCAAGGAGCTGATTAACTTCAGGAGGAGGACACCAGAGGTCCATAAGCCAATCCTTATTGGGGGCTCAGAGGTGGAGACGGTCAGCAACTTTAAATTCCTCGGTGTTAACAGTTTAGAGGATGTGTCCTGGGCCCAGCACGTACGTGCAATTACAAAGAAAGTATGCCAGCACATTTACTTCCTTAGAAGATAGCGAAGTTTCATTTATAACTTTGACTGGCTTCTATAGAGGTGTGGTGGAGAGCATATTATCTGGCTGCATCACAGCCTGGTATGGAAACACCAATGCCCTTAAACAAAAAAACTTATAAAAAGTAGTGGATATGGTCCAGTCCTTCATGGGTAAAGCCCTCCCACCATTGAGCACATCTACATGGAGTTTTGTCACAGGAAAGCAGCATCCATTATCAGGGACCCTTTCCACCCAGGGGTGATCTCTTCTCACTGCTGCCACTAGGTAGAAGGGACAGGAGCATCAGGACTCCCGTCACCACAGTCAGGAACTGTTATTATCCCTCAGCCATCAGGCTGCTGAACCAGAATGGATAACTTCACTCAGATTCACTTGAGCTGTTCCCACAACCTATGGATTCTCTTTCAAGGGCTCTTCTTCTCATGTTCTTGATATTTATTATTATTTCCTTTTTTCTTCTGCATCTGCACATTTCGTTGTCTTTTGCATACAAGTTGTCCACCCTGTTAGGTACAGTCTTTCATTGATTCTATTATGATTATTGGATTTAATGAGTATGCCTTAAGTAAACAAATCTCAGGGTTGTAAATGATTTTATTTATATACACACACACACACACACACACACACACACACACACACACACACACACACACACACACACACACACACACACACACACACACACACACACACACACACACACACTGTATACTTCGATAATAAATTTATTTTGAGCTTTGAAACCAAGGGGAAGCATAGAAAAGTAAAGCCAATTTGAATTCAAACCCTAGATTCAAGCCAGTCAATAAAGCCTACATTTGATCTATTGGTGTTCAGGGATTAATTGTGTTGATATAATGAACTACAACAAAAAAAATTGAAGACCTTAAATAAACATGGGAGATGTCCGGATAGATCAATAATGGATTGGTTTATAATTCAGTCACTTCTATTGTAAAAGTACACCTGGAGTTTCATATTTCTCAATCAGATACTAATTAATCTGCTGTGCCTTTCTGTTGTTTACTATGTGTTCCTGAACTACTTGTGAATTTTCATGTAGTCTTATTTTACTTGTGAACTGTTATGTCCACATTGAGATTCTTCCCTGATCTTGAAAAGCAGTTTAAGTAATCTGTATAAGGGCTGAATGCAGCTGACAATAAATGTAGAGTTCTGCGTAGGTGTTCAAAAAGGTGACCATCGTAAACAATGTTAAATAAGAAAGAAAAGACTTTGATCATTGATATTATAATGCAACTTTTTGTCACTCAGTAATTAAATACACTTGGCAAGCCTGCCTATCTGGGCTTGACATCAATTCAGTGATACATGCCTGATTAACAATTGCCCACAATATATCCATGGCAGGTGATTTGCAGCAGCAGAAAATAAAGTGCTAATACATTAGCTTACAGATTTCAAATCTAACTTCATTAAAATAATCTCTTAAAAGGAATTATTGACTCTATCATACCATAAATTATGTGTATTACGTATGGAACAGAGGTCTACCTTGAATACATAGCAAGTTATTTTCACACCGCATACAGTAAATCAGTGATAATCTGATCCTGAAGTCAAATTGGGTTGATTGTCAGATGCACAAGTACGGTAAGACATGCACATTTTAAAACTTGCTTGCAGCAGCAGCACAGGCACATGCACCCTGTGGCCACTTTATTAGGTACACCAGTAAACTTGCTCGTTAATATAAATATCTCATCTGCCAATCATGTGGCAGCAACAAAATGCATAGAAGCATGCAGAGGTTGTCAAGAGGTTCACTTGTTCAGCCCAAACATCAGAACAGGGAAGAAATGTGATCAAAGTGACTTTGACCATGGAATGACTATTGGTGCCAAACGGGATGGTTAGAGTTCTTCAGAAACTGCTGACCTCTGGGATTTTCACGCACAACAGTCTCTAGAGTTTACAGAGAATGGTGTGAAGAACAAGAAACATACAGTGAACAGCACATCTGTGGGCAAAAACACCTTGTTAGTTAGAGAAGAATGGCCAGAATGGTTCAAGTTGACAGGAAGGTGACAGTAGCTCAACTATCATGTGTTACAATAGTGGTGTGCAGAAGAGTAGCTCTGAACGCACAACACATTGAAGCATGTAGTGGATGGGCTCACACAGGAGATGACCATGAACATACATTCACTGGCCACTTTATTAGGTACAAGAGAGTGAAGAAAAAAAATAACCGCAAAAGGAACAAGTCCATGGTAGATAAGAGGTGATCTATTGTATTTCACATCGAAGTAGGATTGGGAGTGTGCAAGTCAGTTTAAGAAATAGATAGTTGCATGAAAGAAGCTGTTCCTGAACCTGGTGATGTAGTAGTTAAATAAGACGGCAATATCCGTGCAGACCATCAAGTACCTACTTATGCCAACCCAGTTATCCACACATGCTCTAAAACCTACCATGCCTTGCTGATTCAAGTGCTCTTCCAGAGACTTCTTAATTGTTGTAAGAGTACCTACAGGGAAGTATATCTAATTACCCCATAGTTAATGTGTGCGATCACGCTAAAGAACTGCAGATTGCATTACTTACATGTGTAATTTTTGGCACAAAAATTGCTGATTTGCAGTCCCAGATTACATTAGTATTGTCCCTCATCTTAAAACATTTTAACAAGCATTTTTATGGGGATTTATATTTTGAAGCTGATCTGTCCAAAGGCAAACCCCTGAGTTCTCCGCCAGAAAAAGAGGGATCTCCTAGAGGCCATCCATTTTAATTCCACTTCCCATTTCATCATGTCCATTCATGGCCTCCTCTTCTCTCATGATGAGGCCACACTCAAGTTGGAGGAGCAACACCTTGAATTCTGTTTGGGTAGCCTCCAACCTGATGGCATGAACACTGATTTCTTGAACTTCCTTCTGATAATGCTCCTGCACCTCCTTCTCTATTCTCCATTCCCATTTCTCTCTCTCACCTTATTTCCTTGCCTATCTATCACTTCCCTCTGCTGCTCCTTCACTTTTTTCTCTCTTCCATGGCCTTCTGCCCTCTCCTATTAGATTCCCTCTTCTCTAGCCCGTATCTCTTTAATCAATCAACTTCCTAACTCTTTACTTCATCCCTTCCCTCCCCCGCTTCACTTAACAGCCTTGTGTTCCTCCCTCCCTTCCCTTCACCTTTTTACTCTAACTCCTCTTCTGTCTTCTCCACTCCTGCTGAAGGGGTTTGGCCTGAAATGTCAGCTGTACTCTTTTCCATAGATGCTGCCTGCCCTACTGAGTTCCTCCAGCATTCTATGTATGTTACCTGAGTTTTCAATAGTTTGTTGTAAATATTTTTTCATATCTTCTATAAAATAAAAATCTAGATCTAAAATACATATAAAACTTACCCAAATGAGTTTTCTGCAGGTGTACTAAGATGATATTAGTGATTCTTATAGATAGTTCTATATATTTACAAATCTGAGAAAGAGCCAATAAAGAAAAATATTTAAAAAACACTGCAAACGCGGGAAATCTGAACAAAAGGTGAACTTTTTGGAAGTTCTCAGGAGATCAGGCAGCTTCCGTGGAAAGAGGAACAGAGTTAATATTTTCATTTCAAAGTTAGTATTTTGTGTGTTTTTGATTTGTGAACACACAAGTCGTACAGCCATCAGTGGAAAAATAACATATTATTTTCAGGGAAATTTTGGATATTTCTATTTTTTTGCTAATTGGAATGGAGGCATTAATTTAGGAATAGGTCCTTTTGTTCCTAGTGCTAACTTGGCCATTCAGTAAATTTATGATTGATCTTTCATCTCAGATCCACTTACTAGCATGAACACATATACCTTGATTTCCCCCTAATATCTAAAACATCTCCATTTAAACAATAGATAAGTCAGTAATTTTGTGAAAATCATCATGGTAGCTTATTGAAGAATTCAGTTTAAGTCATGTCTTTTGAAGTTCATTATTTGGTCTGCTTTGTAACTTTTTAATCTATGTATGGATATATTGTACCTGATTGGTGACACTGAAAAGTAAAATCAGGCAAAATATTTCTTCTTCAGTACTGAAGTGTCTTACCTGGATGAAGACAGATCTTGATCAATATGTAAATAGAGATAAGCATTGATTTTATTTTATTTGTCTGAAACATCTAAATCATTTAAACTACCGTATATTCTTATGTTGCTAAACCTGTCTGTAAAATTACTGCTTTTTGAATGTGCTTGATAACAGTAGCATTTATGATGTGATTCTACCATCTGGTTTACTGACAATATCTAAGGGATATAAACTGATATGATTTTATTTTTCTGTTAAAATGAAATAGTGAATTGCAGATCCTAATGTTCTTTGTGATACTTTCAGCTATTATTAGAAGAAAACACCAGAGTACGTGGAAGAATTAAGCCAGTTTATGAAACCCTTATAGCACCACGTGTGCATGAGATTGATGAAACTTTTCAGCCAGGTCTTGTAACACTAAACTGGACATCATTAACCAATGACCATTTTGTGGATAAGGTGTTTAAAAAATTAGGTAATGAATTCTGTTGCAACTAACAGTTGTCAAAGAATGCTAGCTATAAAGGGCAAACATGAGGAAATCTGCAGATGCTGGAAATTCAAACAACAACACACACAAAATGCTGGTGGAACACAGCAGGCCAGGCAGCATCTATAGGGAGGAGTGCTGTCAATGTTTCGGGCCGAGACCCTTCATCCTGAGATAGTCCCTTCTCCCTATAGATGCTGCCTGGCCTGCTGTGTTCCACCAGCATTTTGTGTGTGTTGTTGTTAGCTATAAAGGGTCTATTTTATACCTGTCTGTTGTGATTCAATGGGTCTCATTTCTTAGTCAGAACATTGCAATTCAAGTCTCTCCAAAGATTTCAGAATTATGATTTAGCTGATGGTCCAGTGCAATAGTGAGGGTGTGCTGCTCTCATTTTGGGAATGTCAGCTTTTTATTTGTTTTAGATATTATAAGAGACTTTATTTGCTTTTTCATGTGTGTGCAAAAGATCCTAGTATAGAAACACAGAGCAGTTAACTCTGCCATCTAGTCAATATTTACCTCTCACCCAGTGATATTAGATAATTGATCACTATCATGCTGATCATTGTGGAAGTTTGCTGTCTACAATTTGGCCCTTACATTTTGGACCTTATAGCTATGGCTGCATTTAAGGAATAATTTAAGGGGCCTAGCACACTTATTGTCTTGTGTGAATGTAAGTTTTGCTCATTTTGATTTTGAATGCCAGGATGAAATGTGCAATAATATCTTAGCTGTCAATTAATCACCTAGAAATGAATGCAATGAAAAGGAGAGTTGCTCAAGTAATAATGTTTTCTGAATTCATGGACCCAAGTTGTTAAGTGGTAGTAGAACAATAGCTGGTAGTTTTCCATTCAGTGTATTTAACTTTATGTGATACAAAGTACCATTGTATACAACCATGTACTGTCTTTTTAAGCACAGCGTTTTAAAATGTGGAACAGCACAAAATTATAAATTCCAATATTTCAAAAGATTTTTGTTCCTTTTTAAAATGTTTTTACTTTTAGGGGAAATCGATTTGCTGATTCACAGAATCAATGACCTTATGGAATATCGTATAGAGCGGATTCTGTGGGATATGAGTACTATAACGCTTTGTGAATTTCCCGAGGAAACACCGTGGACATGTGAGGAGTTTTTAAGACACACACAGGTGCTGCATAATGTTACTTACCATCTTACTGAACAAAGTCCAGAGGTGAAACCATATGAATGTATGTCCCATAGTGTAGAGGGCAGCAATTTATTTTCTTTTTCACCCTGACCTAAATAGACCTAAATCGATGTTAAAATTACAGTACACATTACAGATGACCATTCTACAAGGTAATTTATAATGAGTAGAAAATCTAGTCCTTAAAAACAATCCTTCAGGGTATTTTCTAAGACTCAATTGAAAATAATTACTTTTTAAACCTTTCATACATTAAAGGAGACTCTGAACAAGTTATGTTCTTGAGAGCTGAATATTTATGTTAACCTGATGAAATTCTGTGCTCATCTCAAATACATGCAAAGATCATGCTATTATTCTAAACAAGGCTGTTTGAAATGGGAGCAGAGACACATTTTAAGTTAGAGGAGTGGTTGTCTCAGTGTTATTTAATGCTACTGTCCCTTCTATTGCTCAACACTACACTGGCAGCTTTATAGCTGGAGAGATAAAATAACATAACAGTATTTTATGATGTTCACAATGGAGCCCTAATGTTCTTGCATTTCACTTTTAACTTTGGGTTTTAACCACTTAAAACCTTCAAAACTGGTTGTTCTGTGACCTTCTGTATTATTGCCAATGCACTTTGAAATTTCCTGCTGCACTAATGCCAAAACTGTTTATAAAGTGGCTGCTTTGAATACTTTAAAGCTTTGTAGGACAATCCAGATGATGTTGCCATCTGATAGTTCATAAATGCAAGTCATTTTAGTCTAACAACTTAAATTTAAACAGCTGATTTTAATGTTAAAACAAAGGGTCAAAATCCAAGCACATTTCATAAAAATGAGCCAAAAAAGCAACTCTATGAATAATTGACTAGTGGAAATACAGAAAAAGAGGAGATGGAGAGTCATGGAGATTTAAGAGGAATTTTTGGAATGTGAGCCTTGATGGAGAAACACATCCTCTCATGGTAGGTGGAGAGTAGGGATAAAAATTGGATGGGGTGGGGAGTGCATAAAAGGATAGAGTCATAAGAGGGCCCTGCGTTTTGTTGAAAAGATATTATGTAGAAACATTGTGGAAATTAGTCTCCTCACACAATTTCTCTCTTTTTTCACATTATGTTGGCACAGTTGTCCTTGGTACATGCACACTTACTGTCAACAAATTCATTTTAGAAGATAATGAAATTACCTTAAATATCAAACACTATCTATTTTCTACAGGATATCTGTACCAAGGGAGCTCAGTCATTGCAAAGCAAGAGTATGCTGGTAGAAGCAGCAACCAATGAACTCATTAATATGCTATACAATGTGGATTCTGATGATGAAAATTGCACAGAAGGTATGGGAAAACTGTAATGAACTTCATGCTTGTTCTCACGAGGACTAATACTCCCATATCATTGTTGCATACTTTATATTTTAATTTCTACCCATTTTTGTTTCCATACATCTGAAGTTTATGGCTTGGTTGCAGTCACATGAATATTCCCCTCTTCTTATTGTTGATGAGAATAATGAAGTATCATTGCAGGAGAATGGGTTGAATACAAGGTCATTCGTCTGAGACAAAACATACTTCAATGGAAGTGAAATTATTGGATTGATTGATTTGACATTGGAAAGTTACTAGATTTTTCGAATTGTTCATAATGTTCAATGTTATAAACCTCTTGTGCTTAACAGTAATTGTGCCATTTTGACATAATTGCAAAATCTATTGAATGCAATTCCTTTTGACACTACAGATTTTGCTGGGAACCTGCTATTAATGATAACAATGCTGCAATCTTTATAATGAAATAGGCAAACAAGGGATCAATTGGAAAGGTAATCCCAATTATGTTAAAAGATGAATTATGGCAACTGGTATTTTGGAACTTTTGATTGGCAGAAAGGATACTGGACAATTTTGCCATGATTTAAATTTTCCAATGAGATGAAAATGAGATTTTGTGCTCATCTCAAATACAAACTTTCATCTTCAACCTTCATTTGAGGATCAAATCTCCACCCAGTTGAAATTGTTAGACTGCTTATTTGAAATCCAGTTTTAGATGGAAGATACATCCTCCATCTAATTTTAGGGAAGATTTAGGCTCTTGTTTTTTCATTTACTGCAAATGCTCTTTCCTATTAACTGACTTCTTCCTTCCCTTTGGGAACTTTGAATCAAAACAGAGTTGCTTGCAATCGTCCTGTCACATTTGACCACAGAATGACTTACCCAAGACATCTCTTGTTTATCAGTGATTTTTTTTAAACCAGTGTAGCATCATCCTACATTTTTGTTTGCACACCTGTTGAACACCTTGGAATGTATTTATTGTGTTAAGTGTGGTATATAATGGAAGTTAGATTTAGTTGTTAAAGAATAGAAGATGTGTATTGAATTAGCTGGTGATATTTACAACATTCTACTTCTTATGCCAGAAAGCAAAGAAGTAAAAATACAGATGAAGTCCAGAGTAGTCCTTTCCCCAGATGCTTGTTCAACTTCGGCAACCAACAGACTTCAAGATCCTAACTTTCTGAAGCAAGAAGCAAAAGAATTGCTCAATCATTTCAGCCATCGTAACCTAGAAGCTCTAATTAAAGTTATCCGCAATGCCCTGGAGCTGTTGAGAAAATGTATGCAAACTTCGTCCATGGTCCATTATCAGGGTATGAATCTGAGGTCCACTGATTAATAATATCCAACAATATTCTCTTGTCAACACTGTATAATTATTTTAAAATGTGAATAGTTCAGTTACTAATCATTCTCTAATGCAAGCTGAAACACTAAAGGTTAAATTAGTGAGTTGGAAAGTATGACATGAAAGATTGTTCATTCAGCATTCTGGTAAATTATTTTGGGCCTGGCTATTAAAAACAGTTGGAACTAAATATTAAATTTGAACATGTAGGAATGATGGTTTGAAAATAGGTTTGACTATTGTTAATTTGTCTTCATTCTGTGGGGTTCTCTGGCTGTCTGGATGAAAAACCCCATGGTGGTTGTGTATTCAATTTGGGGGTGAGGAAGATTTGTCTCTCATAGACATGTCCTTATTACAAATGGTGGGAACCTATCTGAAGTGATGATGAATTATGCTTTTTGCCCATAGCTTGCTGGATAAAAAAAAGTTGTACTGAAGTTAGTGTTTATGAGCTTCAATGGAATTGATGTAGTTGCCATAGATTTTAGCAATAATCATAATGATAGTATATTTTGGTTATTTGCATGTGCTGTATCTGAGTTCATTCCATTGCTTGGGAAGATACAGGTATTATTTTGTGGATGAATATCTAAAATAGCATTTGTTTTACTAATATAAAGTCGATATTTGGATTTGTTGGAGATATGTAAGTTATTATTTGAAGCAATCTATTTGTATAGATGCTTGTCAGAGATGGATAATCTACACTTTTCTTTAAGCAGAATTATATTGTTATATAAGATTGAACAATAATAAATACAGGAAATATCTAATTAAATCGCTGATTGCATTGTCCTATTAATCAGAAATCAGAAACTGTGTTTTCAAGTTGATATGAATCAAGAAATGGTGGCTCTTGTAAAAAGTATAAAGGAAACGGACAATATTAATGCTATGAATTGAGATTTGTTTTGTTTTCAAGACATTGACACAATCTTGGTGATATCTTTCTCTTTAGAACTCTGAACTAAACATTTTTCCAACTAACTTATTCCAACACAATTTGATATTAACTGATAAGCATCTATTGACCAGTTTATTCTACCCACAAAAAGCAGGATAAATGTAACCAACCTGTTCTGCTTTCTTCAAATTATCAGCAAGATAACAGAAAGTCATCAATAGTACTATTAACTATTACCTCTTCAGCATATCATGCTCATCAGATTCCCCAGAAACATCATTGTTGGATACTTTAGTGGGGGATGACTTCGTGGGAGAATGCCACGGCAGCTAGGTTACAGGCACCGAGCATGGGTCCGTGGTGCAGAAGGGAAAGAGAGAGAAGAAGGGAGCAGTAGTGATAGGGGACTTGATAGGGAGGGGAACAGATAGGAGGTTCTGTGGACGTGAATGGGACACCCGGATGGTATGTTGCCTCCCAGGTGCCAGGGTCAGGGATGTCTCAGATTGTATCCTCAACATTTTGGAGTGGGAGTGGGAGCAGCCAGTTGTCCTGGTACATACTGGTACCAATGACATAGGAAGGAAAAGCAATGAGGTCCTGAAAAGAGAATTTAGAGAGCTAGGTAGAAAGCTGAGAAGCAGGACCTCCAGGGTAGTAATTTCTGGATTGCTACCCATGCCACATGCCAATGAGGGTAGAAACAGGATGATTTGGCAGATAAATGCATGGCTGAGAAGCTGTTGCAGGGGGCAGGGCTTCAGGTTCTTGGATAATTGGGATCTCTTCTGGGAGAGGTATGACCTGTTCAAATGTGACGGGTTGCACCTGAACCCAAGGGGGACAAGTATTCTTGTGGGCAGGTTTGTTAGAGTTGTTGTGGAGGGTTTAAACTGACTCGGGAGGGGGGTGGGAACTGAAGTGAAGAGACTCAGAAAAGGATGGATAGTAAAAAAGTAAGATAGTGTGCAGGCAAATTGTCAGGAAGTGTAGGCAGGTGATGGGACTTAGTTGCAGCCAACGGGCTGAATATCAAATCATAAAGGATGCAGAGTCAGAAAAGATAGCAAATACAGTACTCAAGGTGTTGTATCTAAATGCACCTAACATAAGAAATAAGGTGGATGATCTTGTTTCAATATTGCAGATTGCCAGGTATGATGTTGTGCCCATCACTGAATCATGGCTGAAGGATGGTTGTAGTTGGAAGCTGAATGTCCAAGGTTACATGTTCTATCGGAGGGATAGAAAGGTAGGCAGAGGGGGTGGTGTGGCTGTACTGGTAAAAAATGGCATCGAATCAGTAGATGTGACGTAGGATCAGAAGATGTTGAATCCTTGTGGGTTGAGTTAAGAAACTGCAAGGTTAAAAGGACATTGATGGCAATTATATACAGGCCTCCCTACAGTGGCTGGGAGGTGGACCACAGGTTACAGCAGGAAATACAAAAGGTGAATCAAAAGGGCAATGTTATGGTAGTCATGGGAGATTTTAAAATGCAGGTCAATTGGGAAAATCAGGTTGGTAATGGATCTCAAGAGAGTGAGTTTGTTGAATGCCTAAGAGATGGCTTTTTAGAGCAGTTTGTCATTGAGCCTACTAGGGAATCAGCTATACTGGATTGGGTGTTATGTAAAGAACCAGAGGTAATTAGGAAGCTTAAGGTAAAAGAACCCTTAGGAACCAGTGATCACAATATGATTGTGTTCAACTTGAAATTTAATAGGGAGAAAGTGAAGTCTGATGTAGCAGTATTTCAGTGGAATAAGGAAAATTACAGTGATATGAGAGAGGAGTTGGCCAAAATAAATCGGAAGGAGCTGCTGGCAGGGATGTCAGCAAAGCAGCAATGATGTACATTTCTGGATAAAATGAAGAAGGTGCAGGACATGTGTATTCCAAAGATGAAGAAATCCTCAAATAGTAAAATAGTACAACCATGGCTGACAAGGGAAGTCAAAGTTATTGTAAAACCAAAAGAAAGGGCATATAATAAAGCAAAAATTAGTGGGAAGATAGAGGATTGGGAAGTTTTTAAAAACCTACAGAGAACAATGAAAAAAATCATTAGAAGGGAAAAGATGAAATATAAAAGCAAGCTAGAAAATAATATCAAAGTAGATAGTAAAAGTTTTTTCAAGTATGTTAAAAATAAGAGAGAAATGAGAGTGAATATTGGACCGCTAGAAAATGAGGCAGGAGAAATAAAACGGGGGACAAGGAGATGGCTGCTGAATTAAATGAGTATTTTGCGTCAGTCTTCACTGTGGAAGACACTAGCAATATCTCTGATGTTGTAGTGTGTGAAGGAAGAGAAGTGGGTGCAATTACTATTACAAGAGAGAAGGTGTTCAAAAAGCTGAAAGACCTGAAGGTACACTAGTCACCCAGACCAGATGAACTGCACCCTACGGTTCTGAAAGAGGTGGTTTTTAGAGATTGTGGTGGCATTAGAAATGATCTTTCAAAAATCATTGGACTCTGGCATGGTGCCAGAGGACTGGAAAATTAAAAAATGTCACTCCATTCTTTAAGAAAGGAGGAAGGCAGCAGAAAGGAAATTATAGACCAGTTAGCCTGATAGGATTTTTAGGGAAAATCCTGCTTGACAAACCTGTTGGAATTCTTTGAAGAGATTACAAGTAGGATAGATAAAGGGGATGCAGCAGATGTTGTATATTTGAACTTTCAGAAGGCCTTTGCCAAAGTGCCACACTTGAGGCTGCTTACCAAGTTCAGAGCCCATGGTATTACAGGAAAGTTACTAACATGGTTAGAGAATTGGCTGGTTGGTAGGAGGCAGTGAGTGGGAATAAAAGGATCCTTTTCTGGTTGACTGTCAGTGACTAATGGTGTTCTGCTGGGGTCAGTGTTGGGACCGCTTCTTTTTATGCTGTATATAAATGATTGAGATGATGGAATAGATGGCTTTGTTGCCAAGTTTGCAGATGATACAAAGATTGGTGGAGGGGCAGGTAGTGTTGAGGAAACAGGTAGGATGCAGAAGGACTTAGATTAGGAGAATGGGCAAGAAAGTGGCGAATGAAATACAATGTTGGAAAATGCATGGCCATGTACTTTGGTAGTAGAAATAAATGTGTAGACTATTTTCTAAACAGGGAGAAAATCCAGGAATCTGAGATGTGGAAGGACTTGGAAGTCCTTGTGAAGAACATCCTGAAGGTTAATTTGCAGGTTGAGTTGGTGGTGAGGAAGGCAAATGTCATGTTAGCATTCATTTCAAGAGAGCTGGAATACAAGAGCAAGGATGTGATGCTGAGGCTTTATAAGGCACTGGTGAGGCTTCACCTTGAGTATTGTGAACAATTTTGGGCGCCTCTTCTTAAAAAAGATGTGCTGGCATTGGAGAGGGTCCAGAGGAGGTTCACAAGGATGATTCCAGGAATGAAAGGGTTATCATACAAGGAACGTTTGATGGCTCTGGGTCTGTACTCGCTGAAACTCAGAAGGATAAGGGGGGATCTCATTGAAACCTTTTGAATGTTGAAGGCCTAGACAGAGTAGATATGGAAAGGATGTTTCCCATGGTGGGAGAGTCTAGGATAAGAGGACACAGCCTCAAAATAAAGGGGTGCATTTTCAAAACAGATGCGGAGAAATTTCTTTAGCCAAAGGATGGTGAATTTGTGGAATTTGTCGCCGGTTGCAGCTGTGGGGGCTAGGTTATTGGGTGTATTTAAGGCAGAGATTGATAAGTTCTTGATTGGACATGGTATCAAAGGTTATGGGGAGATGGCCAGGAACTGGGGTTGAGGAGGAGCTCGAAAAAAGGATCAGCCATGATTGATTCGAACAAGTTCGTCAGACAGGATTTTTTTCCCTGAAGGAAACCATGCTGACTTTGTACTATCTTGTCCTGTGTCACCAAGTACTCCAACACCTCATCCTTATCAATTAACTCTAACACTTTCACTGAGGTCAGTCTAACCGGTCTATAATTTCCATTCTGCTGCCTTCATCCTTTCTTAAAGAGTGCAGTGACATTTGCAGTTTTCCAGCCCTCTGGCACCATGCCAGAGTGCAATGATTTTTGAAAGATAATTTCTAATGCCACCACAATCTCTTAACAACCACCTCTTTCAGAACCCTAGGGTGCAGTTCATCTGGTCCGGGTGACTTATGTACCTTTAGGTCTTTTTGAGCACCTTCTCTCTTGTAATAGTAACTGCACCCTCTTTACTTCCTTCACACACTATAACATCAGGCATACTGCTAGTGTCCTCCACAGTGAAGACTGATGCAAAATAATCATTTAGTATACTATCATACTATCCCTTGTGAATTATTTATTGTTTCTTCTTTGTTGCTGAGTCAATACACTGTCTTCCCAGCTTGTGGGTGACAGAGTGGAAACAACACAATAGAAATTTACATGAAGGAACTGGGTAAATATTGGAAAATGTTTTGACATCATTTAGGAAAGAGCCAGGGTGCGAGATTCACTAGATAATACTTGCAATGAGTGAGTATTAATATAAAATGTTGAATGATCCGCTTCTCTGTTGTGTAATTCCATTAACACAAGAACTAAATCTGTTCAAGAAGCAGGTTCACCACCTGTCTTTTTTTTGATCAACTGGGGATATGCTTTTGGCAGCCCTGTTTCCAGTCAATATATAGAATCAACCTCAGAAATTATTATTATCAGTTACGTTGAGTTTATTTTCACATATAAATACATGAATGCACAGGTGCAATGAAAAATTTATTGGCAGCAGCATCATAGGCACATGGCATCATATAAGTAGCATTTATTCTGTTTATCTGTGTTCTCATGAAGAAATACACATTCTAACACATACTTCAAAGTTAATTTATGAAAAAATATTGTGTAATAAATAGACATAGAAATGTTTGAATCATTGTGTAATAGGAAGGTTGTGATAATCACATGTTTATTAGCTATTAGTGGAGCTCTCAGTAGAGGAAAATGAAGATTTGATCAGTGTTATTGGATTGAATTTTCTGACCCTGCTCTGATTCTAGCAGAAAATAAGTCTGAATAAAACTTGGTTTTAATCATAAGCAAGTTTGAGGAACCCTGATTTGTTGATTTTCATACTTTAGATGTTGAAGCTGCCTTCCAGAAGCAAGTCTGCAGATCAGTTCTCCGTGCTGACATTTGCCTTGTCATTCCTAATATTGAGCTGCATCCCTGTCTGGAAGAAACCCAGAGTATTTTGAATAAAGTTTGTGACTGCATTATCAGTGTTTCCAAAGGGTTGTCTGTGTGGGGAAAGAAAAGGATGACAACAGTATGTATTATAAATATCCTAAACTTTGGCTAATATGTAATTAAGTTGGGCAATGCATCAGAAATTGAGAATCCATTGTAAATTGTGATTCTATTCTTCCAAGGCACTTGAATTATAGTTTTTCTCTTCTTGTGCTTCATAAAAGTACTATAAAAAGTTAAAAAATGACCAGCTGTAAATTCCAGCTTGAGTTCTGAGAGTTCAATAGTGTAATTACTAATGCAGATGGTACACCAACTAAACTGTTAATGCTGATAAGGTAGAGTTTTAAGGTAACTCCAGTTTCTTAATGTGATAAGAGTGAATTATCAGAAACACTGTCCCAAGAACTGCATGAGAAAATATGATAAGCATTTATGAAACAAAATAATTGAGCAGATTGAAAAAATCTTTAATTTCACTTACAGAAAAAACTGAATGCTCAAAGAATGGCTGAACTATGGAGAAGTGATACACAGAGTGACCCTTTCATTAATGCTGCTGTAGGCACTGGTGAAGCTGATCAACAAAGTGAGTTCCATTATCCACAAGTGTCAGCTTAATGCACCGAATGAATCATGTATCATTAATATAATTAATTTGCTAACACAAGGGATCTGGCTGGGAGAAATCTGCTGACTTGATTTTTCAGATGCTCTTTCTCATATCAAGACTTGGCTCAACTGCTGTAAGCTGATAGTTTCACTTCAGGAATGAACTCTGTGCATGACTTGCATTGGAATTCCTTAATTTTTACAGTAGTTTTGAAACAATTGAACATAACTTCTGGTGTACAGGAAAATGATTAGATTTTCCTTACTGCCAACTGGGAGGAAACCCCTAATGAAAAATTGGGCAGAAGTTGCTCAGAGTTTTTCACCCTCTTATATGAATGGACAGAAATTTGGGAGCAGTTTTTCCGTGGACTTACAGGTAAGGTTCTGCACTGTGGGATTGACGAAAAAACTACATCTCAGTCTCGTCCCAGAGGTGGTGAAGCAATAGTATAGACTGGAAGTTGACATCAGGGCTGAAATTTAGATAAATGTTGAAAATAGATATGTACCTGTGAACAGAAAGTGTAGAATGAGTATATGAATGCAGAAAAAAAGCTGCAATCAGAGTGGAGGAGTACTAAAAAAAATGAAACAGAAACTGCCAGAAATACTCAGCAGGTCAGACAGCATCTGTAGAAAGAGAAACATCTAATGTTTTGGGTTGAACATTTCACCATAAAACTGGAAATGATTAGATGTCTTTCAGAAAATGGGTATATTAATTTCTGAAGCAATTAGGTATTTATCAGGACAAAGGAAATGGATATTTAATATAGAAGGAAAATGTCTATTTAAGTAGAAAGGGGAAAGGACATATACAGGGATTGAATTGGATAAGAAGGATATTGAACCAACCCCATTAAGTACAGATGTGGATATTGTGTGTTTTCAATGTGCTTCTTCAAGAATCATATAATCTATTTCACTCTTGAAGACAGGTGAATGATTAAATGAAGGAGGTGGGAGGAAGAAGAAATCTATAGAAGTAAAGTGTCTGTAAAGGTGACAACTAGAGGGTGATGGGAGGGGAAGAATATCTGAAGAAAAGGAGGTGAAAACATATTTTTGAATTGTTGGAGAGTCCCACTGTGAAGTGGAAGGAGAGAGCCTAGAGCATGTTGGGGGAAATGTATGCCCAGTTGTTCAGATAAATGTTAATTCTATATTCATGGTAAGGCTTCATTTGGAAGATGGAAATTTATTGTTTCACTTAAATGACCAGTAATATGGATCCATTTTTTCTAATAAAGTAAAGTTGAAGTGTACCATCTTCATTTCAGGTGCAGATACTGCTGCTGTTTACACACAGCCTAATAATTACTACAAAATAATTTCAGAAAACAAAGAGATAATTAAGCTAGTTTCTCTTATTTCATCATCCATCATCTCATTTAGAAGGGTAAGTTATTTAGCCTGGACTTCACTGAATTAGTTTTAGAGCAATGCTTAAATGAATTCTTGCCTGATTGCATTCTCTGTTATTATAATGACACATTATTTATTTCAGTCATTAATAAACTGTCAGAACAGTGGGAAGCAAAAGCTTTCTACTGGACTGACACCCTGTTGAAAGTAGTAAAACCATAAAACGTCATGCAACATTCTAACATCATTAAAATTCTGAAGTGTATGCATTACCTATACTTGTTCTAGGACCTACAGGAAGTTTTGGAAAAATTGAGCAGCTACAACTGTATCTGGAAGAAAGGTCGTGAAACAACTCTCAAAATGTTTATGAAAGAAAACCCTTCGCTCTCTGAACTTGAGCACCAAATCAAATTTTATCATAATCTACAGGTCCAAATTCAAGCTGAACCCAGAGTCATTTGTATGGGCCCTTTTGCACTGTATACAGGTACTTTAGAGCTTCATTGTCAAGATAAGATGCTATATTTTTTGAAAAGGTAAAATAATTTAAAACTGAAAATATTGGCAAAATTATTTTATAATATTATTTTATAGACTCTTTAAATTATTAGTGATGCTCAAAACACACTTTTCACTAAATTGTAAAGTGTCTATAAAGAAAGATGAGCATTAGTTTTATTTCTTATGTGATACCAATTTGCTCCCAGCAATGATGTCCTAAGTTTTAGTAATTGAAACACCTGGAGAATATTAAGAATACTTTTCTTGTGAATGATGTGGAAACTCTCTATTAAATATTCAGAAAAATTTACTGATCTCATTTTGCTTCTCACATAAAATGCTGGTGGAACACAGCAGGCCAGGCAACATCTATAGGAAGAAGCACTGTCGACTTTTTGGGCTGAGACCCTTCGTCAGGACTAACTGAAAAGAAAGATAGTAAGAGATTTGAAAGTAGGAAGAGGAGGGGGAAATGCGAAATGATAGGAGAAGACCGGAGGGGGTGGGGTGAAGCTGAGAGCTGGAAAGGTGATTGGCAAAAGGGATACAGAGCTGGAGAAGGGAAAGGATCATGGGATGGGAGGCCTAGGGAGAAAGAAAGGGGGAGGGGAGCTCCAAAGGGAGATGGAGAACAGGCAGAGTGATGGGCAGAGAGAGGGGGAAAAAAAACCTAAATATATCAGGGATGGGGTAAGAAGGGGAGGAGGGGCATTAATGGAAGTTAGAGAAGTCAATTTTCATGCCATCAGGTTGGAGGCTACCCAGCCGGTATATAAGGTGTTGTTTCTCCAACCTGAGTGTGGCTTCATCTTGACAGTAGAGGAGGCCATGGATAGACATATCAGAATGGGAATGGGACGTGGAATTAAAATGTGTGGCTACTGGGAGATCCTGCTTTCTCTGGCGGATAGAGGGTAGGTGTTCAGCGAAACGGTCTCCCATCGACAGTGCTTCTTCCTATAGATGCTGCCTGGCCTGCTGCGTTCCACCAGCATTTTGTGTGTGTTGCTTCAATTTCCAGCATCTGCAGGTTTCCTCCTGTTTGCTCATTTTGCTTCTTTGTTAGTTTGTCTATAATGTTGCTTTGTTAAGCAGATGATTTGAAGATATCCTTGATGGAAGAATGCAGAATCTGGATGACTGGGTTTTCTCAAAGCTGTCATGAAAAATATAGAACAAACTTGGAAAATATCTTGATCTTCATAGAAGAGACCTCAAAGAAATTGAATCGCCCAGTCAATGATCTGGATGATATTAGAATAATTGTGAGTTCTTTGAAAGAAATACGAGAAAAACAGATTGAGATTGATTTACAAATTGGACCCATTGAGGTAGGAGTTCTTTTGAATTCTCTAACAACTTTTTGTTGTGATTACTCCTTATTCTCAGTAATAATTACAGTGAACTTTACAGTATTACCTAGTCTTTTTATTTTGAATAAATAATCTTCATGGTAGAAATTGAATTGACCTGGGAGTGTTTTGTGAATTAATTGGGCTATTGGAACTTTTTTATTGTGATGTTGATATTGCCAGTACTCAGCTGTCCATAATTTTCTCTGATGATCCAGCAGCTTTGGAACTTTGCTGGTGTTAGTTGAGTAGATTTTCCAGACAATTGGATGTTACTCTATTACCTCAATACATATCCTTTTCATTTACCGTACATCTTATACAGTAATATAGTAATTTTTTTCAGTGTTCACAGTGTTACTTTAAATTTAAAGTAAGCAGGAAATTGCCCTGATAAATTAAGAGGAAGCGTGGAAACAGAACCCAGTAAGCTTCGGCCTGTATGCAAGCTCTCCAGATCCAGACAATGGGCAGTACACTGGCCCACTCTCCAAGCCCCAGGTCCAGACACAATCCTACACATGCTCCTGACTTAAGGTGTTTCTGACCCTGACCTCTGCTTTGTTTGCACATCTAGTGCACACACCTTGTAACATTGTCCTGATGAAGAGTCTCAGCCCAAAATGTCAACTGTTTATTCTTTTCCATAGATGCTGCCTGACCTGCTGAGTTCCTCCAGCATTTTGTGGGTGTTGCTTAGATTTCCAGCATCTGCAGATTTTTTTGTCCTTGTCCTTGCAGATCTGCAGGGAGTAAGTTTGCCGATAACAAGGATTTGTATTAATCAGTTAGCCAGATGCTGAACCAATGGGACTTAACTAAACATTGGATGCTGAATTATCATAATTTTTCGTGCTTGACTTGAGGATGTTTTATATTGAAACGAGTGATAAAACTTCAGAAAAATAGGCTACTTGCTAGTAATGACCTACTCCACTTAGGGCATAAATTCTACCAATGTTTCTCTGCATAATTCTATAATTTACTGGAAGGGTAAGCAAACCAATGTCTTCATCCTCTCCCAGACCAAAATCCCCATTACTGAAGTCCTAATTACTCTCAGTGTGCTATGTTCAGTACGCCTCATTTGCCTGACGTGCACTTTGATGTTGGACAAGCTTGACCCTGTACTCCTGAAACAGACTCTGTATTCTGAGCTTGGTCATGTGAGAAGGTTACAATGAAGATTTAATGGTACGTTCAAAGGTTTCTTGAAAAGTGCAACATCCCCACTGACTCTTGGAAGCCTATGGCTTGGTCTTTTTGTTTAAATTAATTTATAATTCAATAGGCCATATCTGGTTTGGTCTGACTGATATCTCACATTTGGTCTCAGAACTTTTGTGATCCCTGCAGCTGCACTAAATTTCTTTGCCTGATGTAATATTAATTAAGAACATTGATATAAATTAAAATAAAATAAAGCATATGCAGTTCATTCACTGCACTTCAGTTCACTTCTATCCTGGTTGGTGACCTCATTGAAGTGCATGGGAGTATATCAGAGACTTGTGGCTGAGTGATCAGATATTGAATGCATTTGGTCTCACCCCAGTTCATTCTGTCCAGGTCAGTGTTTCATGGACACAGTAGTGAGTTTAGCTCAGGGCAGCAGGTCAGTATTTCTGACCTCTAGCCTGTTCCATACCTGAAGTGCTTTGTGCAGAAGTCGAAGGCGCACCAAAAAGCAGAGGCAAATAGCCAGTGTTAGCCATGTTGCTGCTGCACCATGGTCCAATAATTTTGGCATTAAATTAATGTATTTCACATTGCTGAGTAATTATTTTCATTTGACTTTGAATTATTAGTAAACTAGGTTACTGCAGAGATTAACTGGATGAATGTAGGGACAACTTTGATAAACTTTGCTTGTCACCGAGAATAATAATGAAACCACAGAAAGAAAAGACATTGGGGCATTGAACGCTAAAAACTGTTCCATTCTTGGCTTCCATTTTAAAATTCTGCAGGAATTCTTTGCCATGCTGAATAAGTATGAGATGCAAGTTGTTAAGGAGGATTCTGACAGAGTGGATACATTGCGTTACACTTGGGAAAGACTTCTCGTGCATGGAACAGAAGTACAGAATCATCTCATTTCTTTACAACCTTCATTCCGTGCTGAACTGATCACCAATGTTAAAACATTTTTGGAAGATTCTAATACTTTCTTCCAAGATTATGAAAAGGTAATGCAATAACAATTTTCTCCCAGTAATACTTTAGATAATCACTTGGACTGACTTTTCTTAGTTTGTGATTCTCTTCATAGCAAGTGATTTGTCAACATAATGTATGTTGAACTGATTCCATCTTATTAGACGCAAGTATAAGTAATATTGAACATGTCTTGATGATTTAATTCTAGATTTTGAGGCAATGTTTGAAAATGTTCACGCCAGAAAGCCGAATAGCTATAGAGTTAGCAGCCAGGATGTTTTTCCTGCAATCTCTGCTCCAAGAAAGGATTATTATAGCACTATATGTAGAGAGATGTGTTACTGACACCTTGCTGTGCCAGGTGCCTGGTATAAGTCCCTCCTCTTCCTGTTGTACTGTGCTGTTGATGCAGCATTTGACACAAATTCCTGTTTTCTGTTGGCACTCTCCCGGCAGTGAATTTGCCATGGCTTGTGGAGTGAGTACTTGTAGGGGTTGATGTAGGGCAGGCTGAGGCAAGCAGGATGACTGTTTAGTGCTGAGATGTTTTAAAGTATGTACCGACATCAACATAAATGAGAGAATCAAAGAAATGCTCCTGGAAAGGCTCACTGATGTAGCAGCGCTTGCTGTAGCAGAAAACGGATTGCGAAGCTTGCGGAGAAAGTTTGAAGTATGCACAGATTATCATCGAATATAAGATATGACGCTAATATTGTCACTTGATATTGAAAGGTTGGAGTGAAGAAATTAACTGGGCCAATATTAATACTTTCCAATAACACCAGGATTACATAGAGCGCAGGGATAGGCCCTTGGCCGATGATGTAGTGCAGAAATAAATAAAATAATCGCTCTGCCTACACAATGTCCATATCCGTCCATTTTCTGCACATTCATGTTCCTATTGAAGAGTCCCTTAAATGCGTCTATCATACTTGGCTTCATCATCACCCCAGCAGCACTTCCCAAGTATCCACCACTTTAAAAAAAATACTTGCTTCACAGATCTCCTTTGAACTTACCCTTTCTCACCTTAAATGCATGCCTTCTAGCATTAGATATTTTGACCCTGGGAAAAAGATACTACCGTAGTTGTCTACTTTCTCTATGCCTTTCATAATTTGATAAACTTCTTCAGATCTTCCCTCTGCTTCTGTTGCTCCAGAGAAAGCAATGCAAGTTTGTCCAACCTCTTCAAATAACACACACCCACTAATCCAGGCGGCATGCAGATAAACCTCTTCTGCATCCTCTCCAAAGCCTTCATATCCTCCCAACAATGGGATGACCAGAATTGAATGCAATATTCCAGATGTGGTCTAATCAGAGTTTTATAAAGCTGCAACATTACTTCCCAACTCTTGAACTCAACTCCTTGATTAATAAAGACAAGTATACATTGTTTCTTCATCATCACTCCATCAACTTGTGCAGTCATTTTCAGGGGAACTATGGATTTGGACCATAAGATTGCTCTGTACATCAACACTGATAATGATTTTGCCAGTAATAATGTCTGTTCCTTTACATTTGATCTCCCAAAGTGCAACACCTCACATTTCACTGGATAAAATTCCATCTTCTATTTCTCCATCTTTATCTGCAAATGGTCAATATCCCATTGTATCCTAATGCTATCTTCCACATGATTGACAACATCACCAATCTTTGCATTTTCTGCAGACTTACTAACTCACTCATCTACCTTTTCATCCGGTCAGCTGTCCTAGTATGGATCCCTGTGGAACTCCACTAGTCACAGACTTCAAGCCAGAATAAGTGCCATCAGCCACTACATCCTATCTTCTACGGGCAAGCCAATTCTGAATCCAAATGACCCAATGGAATTCATGCATTTTTATCTTCTGAATGAGCCTCACATAAAGGACCTTGTTAAACACCTTACTGAAATCCATGCAGAAAACATTGTAGATCTTCTTTGATCAATTACCTTCATCAGCTCCTGAAAAAACTCAGTCGAGTTAATAAGATGCGACTGGCCCGGCACAAAGCCCTGCTGACTATCTCTATTTAGGCTATTGTTTTCCAAATGCTCATGAATCCTGTCCCCAAGAATCCTCTCCTAAAGCTTTCCTCCCACAGCCACGAGTCTAACAAATCCAGAGCTTCTAGGATCATCTTCCCTTCTTGAATATCTGAACAATATTATCTACGTACTTGCTAGTCCTCTAAGGTTAGTGATGGCATGAAGATCTTGGTCAAGGCCCTAGTAATCTCCTCTTTAGCTTCATTCAATAACCAAAGGTATATCCCATCAGACCCTGGTGACTTATCCACCCTACTGTCTTGGAAGAGACCCAACACTACCTCTTTCTTTATCTCAAAGTTTGAAAAGTAAATTCTAGATCCTCAGTATTTTTTCCGAAACAAAATCTGAGATATAAACATGAAATATTGAAAATACTCATATGTCAGGCAGCATCTGATTAATAGATGGAGATGAACAACATTCATGTTTCAATTGAAATATTGTTGGATTCACAGTGGAGGTTGAAGCAGAAATTTTCATAATTTCTTATGCCTATCAGGGTTATTCCATTCATTTTATTCATTGTAATTCTGTTTGTTAATGTACAGTGAAATCCTTCTGTGTTTCCATTTCATTAGGCAGGACCTATGCAGTTTGGACTCTCTCCTCAAGAAGCTAATGACCAATTGGTTATTTATCAGGTATAGTGGCCAGGGAGCTTGTATGAGCTGAACTAACTCATTGGGAGGGGCTATATTTTTGTATTGTGTTGAGAAATGTATCTTCAGAATCTTTTGTATGTATAAATGTCCATATTTTGTTTTGACTTAAAGTCAAATTTTGGGATTGCAAGATTTATTCTGTTGAGCCAGGTAAACACTGACTTTAATAATGAACCTTATAATAATTATAAGTGTTTAATGAGTCAGTTTACCACTATAGTGTCAAACTGATTGTGAGTACCATCCACGATGCTTGATTTAACATAGAAACATAAAAACTAAGAAATCTACAGCACATTTTAGGCCCTTCGGCCCACAATGTTGTGCCGACCATTTAACCTACTCTAGCAGCTACCTAGAATTTCCCTACCACATAACCCTCTATTTTTCTAAGCTCCATGTACCTATCTAAGAGTCTCTTAAAAGACCCTTTTGTATCCACCTCTACCACCTTCGCTGGCAGAGCATTCCACGCACCCACCACTGATTTATTGCTTGGTGATTTATTGCTGGCAATTTATAAAAAACCGTGAGAGTTTGCCTGTGCTTTCTCACTTCTAACACTCATCAGCCCCTGCGATAGAGGTGCAAAGTGAATTAATTAGATAAGACCACTGAATTATTTAGAACTATAACAGTTCATTCATTGTGGTTGTATGATTCACAAAGGGTTTAAATGAGTTGAGTTTGTATAAAATGCCAGACAGATCTGTTTTTGAAGTGGCAGTACATTATGCTTGTTAATACAATTAAGAAAACTGAAAGGAACCAGCATCACCAGTGACCATTTGAAAATTTATTGCTTATTGAAAATATGTTTATTAGAGTAAATCTTTGATCATGTTTTCAAATATAAGGATAATAAGAGAGATATGTACCTTTACATTGTAAGGAGCAATAGGACTCCACAGTCCATACAATGTAAATGAATTAAATAACATTTGCCTTGGCAGACCCCTTTTGTCAAGGATACATTTCTTACCTCTTTTTTTGAAACTAAATGATTCATCGTGGTAGTGTCTTGTGAGATAGTTTTGCTAATTGTACTTTTAAGACTAATGCATTATGAGAATTGATATATGTCATCAATTGAATTGACTTTAAGCTTCAAGTATACTTTATAGGGTAAACTGAGATTAGTTCTTAGTACAGTGTGATGGCAAAGTGGTTAATGCAATGTTTTAAAGCAGCTGCCTAGAAGGAATGTATATGTTCTCATGCGACCGAGTAGCTTTCCTCCGGGTGCTCTGGTTTCCTGCACATTTGAAAGACACATGGGTTAGGATTAGTGAGTTATGGGCATACTGTGTTGGTGCCAGAAGCATGGTGACACTTGTGGGCTGCCCAGCACTATACTCGCTTGTTTGATTTGATGCAAATGATGCATCTCACTCAACGTTTTGATGTTTCTATGTACATGTGACAAATAAAACTAATCTTGAACATTTTTTCTTACAAGAATTATATTTCTGAATACAGTGTTACAGTTTAGAGATTGTTCTGATGATTTAAATTGTACAGATCAAGAGCTTCATTAGAAGTTATCATGTCAAATATTTTCAGAATCGCTTCGACAACCTCTATTGCAAATTTATCACCTACACTGCTGGTGAGGGGCTCTTTGGGCTGCCGGTTACACAGTGCCCTCAGCTGCTGGAGGTAAAAAAGGAACTGAATCTTTTGCAGAAGCTTTATAGCCTCTACAATAATGTGACCAACACAGTGAACAGCTACTTTGACATCCTCTGGACTGAGGTGAATGTAGAGAAGATAAATAATGAGCTTCTGGAATTTCAAAACAGGTTTGTCAGCCATTTCCATTCTGTGCAACTTTGTACAGATAACACACAAAAATATGAACTTATTAAGGGCAGTAAAGTCACCATTTTGAAATGTCTGTAAATTTTGTCAGAATTTACTTATTTTTCTATTTGTTTGTCAGGCTCAAATCTCCCTGACTTCTACTGTATTAGCCATGAGCTCAGCAGATAAGCTGAAGGGTAGGTAAATTCTGTAGAGAATTTGCTGCTCAGCCACGTTAATAAAAGTCATTTTGATGAGATTAGACTGTGAGTTACTAACAAAGTGCACCAACCATTTTCTCTTTATAATTACTTGCTAGTGCCTTTTGCTGAGGTTCATTATTTGCAATATCAATTCATTGTTAGTAGTTAAACTTTTAATTACATTTAAGCAAATTGCGTTTAATGTCTTATTTCAGTCCAGGTTTATCAGTGAGCTTGTATTTTATTATTTGATTTTGCAGTAACATACTAAGGCCACACATACTGCCTATCCCTGGTTATTCTGAGGACTTGTGTAAAGGGATAATTTTTCATAGGGCAGTAAGTTCTTAAGTGTCTGAAGAAGAGTTGGTGTGCTTAGTAAATTCTCTGGTTGCTAGAGTGGTCTGTGTTGGCAGTGCAGGAACCTTCTCACATACCTAATGAGGCAAATTGCTTCATTGGCCATGGTTATCTATTGTCAGTGAAATGCATGTGTTGGAAGTGGTAGTAGGCAAGTTGATAATCACACTGGGAGAGGAAAAATGAAACCTAACATTAATTGAAGACCTTTGGGCACGTGGAATCAATCAAGAAGGCAGCCAAAGCCATATAGAATGTGAAGGAGCAAGATAGCTCCTCCTAATCTCACAATTGGTTCTGAAAGGAAAGCTAAACCTGACCTTTGGATAGTTTCCAGTTATCAATTTAAGATAACTTTGGTTTAGCTGTTTTGTGGGATGTGAATGGTGTTGGCATTTTCTTCCCAAGTTTCCCTTCATAAGGTGAATCACCTTCTTGCACTGCTAATGTCTGTATAGTGAGGACAAAACTCTCATTACTAGTGCTTGGAAGGAATTCTAGGATATTGACCTTGGATGGGTATTTCCAGATCTCGATTGTTGGCTGTCCTTGCTTTTTCCAAATGGTTTAAATTACTAGTTTGAGAAAATTCAATATTCTGCAGTGATTGAATTATGCAAAACAATTAAGCTTCCAGATTTTAAATAAAAAGTATTGAATGCCATTTGCATGAAAACGCAGTGGGATGAATATTCCCAGAGGAAGAGCTTTCAATTTTGTAAAAATCAAGCTAGAATGGATTGCCTATATTTCCTTCTTTTTGATTTCTTTGGAAAAATATTGCTATTGTTATGTCTTTCCTGACTTGGATTGTTATTTTGTTTCTAGTTACTAGATCTCATTGCTTAATTGTAAGTTCACAGCTGTTGATTATTCGTTATTGTGTTGTTAGCTTTTGCCATCAGGTCGGCCATTCTAAAATCACTTGTATATTCATTCAGTCGTTAGAAACACTTTTTAGAAGTTGAAGGAATTTCAATCAATATTTGAATATGCCATTTGTTAGAACACTGAGGTGTACTGTCTTTTACACTGGCTCGTGTACTGTAATGTGATGGTAAATAATAAAGCCAGCTTCAACTACAGCTACACCAGGACTGCAGTTACCTGTCCAGCTTAAGAAGACAGGGAAATCTGCTGAGCAAGGGCAGGATAGCTATTGTCTTTTAAAAGGCCTTTCTCCAATTTAAAGTATTCTGTCAACAACACACACAAAATGCTGGTAGAACACAGCAGGCTAGGCAGCATCTATAGGGAGAAGCGCTGTCGACGTTTCAGGCCGAGACCCTTCGTCGGGACTAACCGAAAGGAAAGATAGTAAGAGATTTGAAAGTAGTGGGGGGAGGGGGGAAATGCGAAATGATAGAAGACCAGAGGGGGTGGGATGAAGCTAAGAGCTGGAAAGGTGATTGGCGAAAGTGATACAGAGCTAGAGAAGGGAAAGGATCATGGGATGGGAGGCCTCAGGAGAAAGAAAGGGGGGGAGCACCAGAGGGAGATGGAGAACAGGCAAACAACTAAATATGTCAGGGATGGGGTAAGAAGGGGAGGAGGGGCATTAACGGAAGTTAGAGAAGTCAATGTTCTGTGCACAAAGTATTCTGTGTTTTTTTTTCATAGCTGCAACACATGGATACATTTGAAGGAATAATTATTATCTACACTCTATTGGAATTGCAAATTCTGTTTGAACAGATTACTATATGATGGGTAACTAATAATGGCTGACACATTTCAGGTGCCGCAAATTGCCTCGAGGTTTAAAAGAATGGCCAGCCTACCTTGATTTAAAGCAGACAATCGATGACTTCAGTGAAAGCTGTCCTCTGTTGGAGATGATGTCTAATAAGGCTATGATGCCTCGTCACTGGCAGAACATTGGCCAAATCATGAACCAAGAGTTTGATGTTGAAAGTGAAACATTTAAGTTGTCCAACATAATGGAAGCACCACTTTTAAAGTACAAAGAAGAAATTGAGGTGTGTTCTGATTTGTTAGAATTTCAACGAATTTCTAGTATTCTTTGTAGTTAAAAGATGAAGGAAATTCTGGAAATTCATTTTAAAATTTAACCCTGAGATTTATTTCATTCTAAGAATTCATTTAAAGGATAATTGCATTTGAAATAATTTACTCAGTTTAAGAAATTCTTCCTTGGTGGAATTAACTAGAGAAGAAATTTTGCAATACATCTGCTTCCTAGTGGTGGTTTTCACATCCTTGTGAGCTGTTTCAAATAATCAGATTGCTGGCAATGACTTCAAAGACTGAATTTTAAAAATAGAACTAATACATGTGTAGTGGAAAGAGCTTGAAAATCAAGGCCATTTACTGGCTTCATTAGTTCAATAATTTAACTGATGACTCCTTTGAATGCATTTTCTTTGACATTATTTGCAGTATTATATTTATTATTATATTTTTAGTGTGACTATATGCTTTACTGCTACCTTATATCGTGCTCTATGAATCTTGTGCTGTGTATGGATGTTGGTACTGTGTTTTGCACCTTGGCCCCGGAGGAATGTTGTTTTGTTTGGCTGTATTTGTGGGTATTCATGTACAGCTGAATGATAATTGAACTATTATTACATTTATAGACATACAAAATAATGTTCCATTATCCAAGAGTTATTCTAGTTTTTACACCGAAGGTAGTGAGCAGTTGGAATAAGCTGGCAGAGGATGTGGTTTAGGCAGCTCCAACTGCAACATTTTGATTGGTACATGAAGTGGACAGGATTAGAGGGTTATGAGCTAAACGCAGGCAACTGCGACCAGCAGGAAGGTTGCCATGGTCGACATCAACCAGTTGGGTTGAATGACCTGTTTTCCTGCTGTATTACTCATTGATACTTTGATTCTTCTAATCCCTATCATCTTCAACTTCATTGAGTGAGTTGCTCTGTCCCAAAGCCATGTGCATCTTCACTTGTCTTCATGTCTGAGGTACTCCAATTAAGTTTTTGTTCTGAAACATTAAGCAGGGCCATCCTCTGTGCACTAACCCCCCCCCCCCCCCACCCCCTTAGCATATTTTGGTCTGTCTGCAGTCTTTGCCTCAGAGACTGCAGATGCTAGAATGTGGAGCAGCAATCTGCAGGAAGAACTCAGCAGGAATCGGAGGAATCCTGATGCTGCAGAGTTCTTCTGCAGATTGTTTATCTCTCATCAATTGGTCTGCTTTTATTTGGTTTGTATCTGGCATATTCATCATAGCCAGAACATCATTACCAATAGGTTCTTTTATAATCAATGTTGATACTTCTGGAAACACCTAGAGATCTACCCTTCACTTCTAGTCAGAATCAAAATCAGGTTTATTGTCACTAGATTTACAATGAAATGAGTTGTTTGGTGACGGGGATATAGTGCACGCATAATAAATTACTATCTGAATTTGATTATTGATTTTAATGCCAATGAAAATACATCTGAAATCCAGGGCCCACATGTGTTTGAAGAGCTAACTGTCAGAGGAGCCTAGGCTTTTGTGTCATGGCTGAGATTTTTTACCCAGTTGTGTGGTTTGTGGGTGATAGGAGCTATCCTGGTGAAGATGGACCCAACAGCATTATGAGGTCTACTACAGTGTTACTGGAAGGAAACTGCTTGACCAGGTTGCAGGCTGTGAAGTCTAAAGCTTGGAGCTTGCCTCGGGTACAGCCACAAAAGTAGCACATTGACTTTGGCTTGGGAATCTCGCCATCACATTCTAATCATGACACTTTCACCACGCAAAGCAGTGCAAATATCATAGGATTTTGTACTGCAAATGGTGCAGGTATCATTGGGTTTTCACATTCTATGATCCTTGCAATTGTTTAGAAGTTTTATTGCTATTGACATATGTACTTATGAATACTTCACCAAGGTTTAACTTTTCTGACACAAAAATCTCTAAGCACAAAAATTTGGGAATGTACAGATTAACTTTGATAATCAAAACAGATTTGCTAACTTACTGTACCTTCAGATTCCAGAATATGCTACTGATGTCTGTGGTTTCTTATATCAAGCCATCAATTTTTTATTTTGATTTTTTTTAATACTGTATTTTAGTGATTATAGTTTATTGTTTTTCCCATGGGTATCATTCTTAAGAAAAATACTGTGTTTGTGGTATTCTCATTTGTATCTGGTCAGTTTAATCACAAGATAACTTGAGGAGGCTTGTGAACTGATACTTATTTACTACTTTTGTTATTAGGATATTTGCATTAGTGCTGTGAAAGAAAAAGACATTGAACAGAAGCTGAAACAGGTCTTAGCAGAGTGGGATAATCGGTACTTCACGTTTGCCAACTTCAAATCACGTGGTGAGCTTCTTCTGCGTGGTGACAGCACATCTGAGATCATCTCTTCTGCAGAGGATAGTTTAATGGTTCTTGGTTCCCTCCTGAATAACAGGTTAGATCTCAGTGTGTGCCCTATACATGAATGGCTTAGTTAACTTTCAGTTTTAAAAGGAAACTGAATGATTCAACTTTTAACAAAGTTAGTAGAATGAAAGATTTTATGTTGGTATGTTTTTGACTGGATTATGGCTGGCTAAATACCTCAGCTAAGCTTGTGTTTCATTTGATCATATCTACTGTATCTCCAGGGCATTTCAGTTAATGGCCATTGTCCTTTGGAAGGAAGATATACTTGTAATGCAATTGGGGGAGGGGAAATTGGTGAAGTGGTTTATTAATGTCACATGTTCAGTGAAACACTTGTCCTGCATATGGTCAATATGGATCAATTCATTACAGCAGCGCTTTGAGAAAGTACAAGGGGAAACAACAACAGATTGCAAAGTAAATGTAACAGTTACAGAGGAAGTACTGTGCAGGTAGACAATAAGTTGCAATGTCATAATGAGGTAATTTCTTGAGTTTAGGCCTCTGTTCTGTGTAGCACATTCGAAAACCAGCAACGACATGAACTGATATCAGGCCGGTAAGCGCTGTTAATGAAGGCCAGTGAGGACAGGGGCTAATACATTAACCCCACTCCCCTCTGAGGATCAGCTGGTGACTCCCTTCGTATGTGAGAACACGAGTCTGGAGTTCAAGGCCTAGAGTTCAGGGTCCTGTCATTGGCAAGTCCTAGGTTCAATACCGAAGATTAAATCCCATAGGTTGATCAGGAGTTCAGAAGGTGAGGCCCGATGGCTGAAGTCCTGGGTTTGCACATCTGAAAGTCCACTGAAGAAATCAGCAGCCCACTGTCTGTGAGGCTGCAAGTCTAATGGAGGCCTGGAGGCAGGCTGTCCTGGGATTGGAGGATTGTGTGTATAAGTGGGTGGGAGGGCACAAAGAGGCTTGTGTTTCAGTTGTTCTATTGCTATTGTTCATGATTTTTCATTTCAGTCTTAATTAGTTCTGAGACTTACCCTCTGCATCCATTCTCACAGCACTTACCTTGTCTTGTCCTCAAAGAATCTTGTATGTTTCAGTAAACTTACCTCTATGTCTCCATCTCTGAGTGCACACCCAGTACATTTAATCTTTCCCCACAAGACAATTCCTCCTAAAATAATGAACCTTCTTTGAATTGACTCCAGTGCTAGTATCTTTCCTTAATTAAGAGATTGGAATTATAAATGAGGTCTCATTAGTGCTTTGCACAATTTTTAGTCAGATTTCACTGTTTCTAAGCTACAATACCTTGAAATAAGAAAAATTTCTGATTATTTACTGCATGTGACTTGGGCTTTAGAACTGCTGAATCAATTTCATTTGTTAAGGCCTGTGTTTACTTAGGCCTCCTCCTTTTCTGGGATTATGTTTTTGCTGGTAATCATGATTTTTGCCACTGTGCTTAGTTGTCCAGTCCATTTTAACCAACTCTATCTCATTCATTTTTTATTCCCCCCCCCTTATTTAGGTTTAATGCAATTGCTTCAGATCCCATCAGAGTTTAACAATAAACACTGGCCTTGGCAGTAACATTCTCTTATCTCACACAAATACAAAATTACACACATGAGACACATGGTATAAACAGAATATTTAGTTCAATCAGTCCATGTTGGCATTCATGCGACACTCAATCCTCCTTCCATTTTAATTTACTCACCCAGACCTATCAACGTAGCCTGTTCTTCCCTTCTTCATCATATGTCTGTCCAGCCCTCCCTTAAATAGTCCTCAAAACCACTCCATTTTATTAAGTTCCATGTCCTGCTAATTCTCTGAGTGAAAATGTTTCTTCTAAGGTTTTTATTACACTAAAGTTCATCTTTATATCCATAATGGTGAAAGACAGAAATTGATACCATATGAAAAGTAATCTAGTTCACACAGTATTTTGTTTCCTTAGGTACAATGTTCCATTTAAAGCACTTATTCAAAAGTGGGTGCACAACCTGTCCTCCACAACAGATATCATTGAGAGCTGGTTGACTGTACAAAACCTATGGATATATTTGGAAGCAGTGTTTGTGGGTGGAGACATTGCCAAACAGCTACCAAAGGTCAGCAACAGTTAACCTGAAATAATGATTTATATAAGGTAACAAGAGTCTTGGATAAAAGGGGAAGTTTACAGACACTGAATGGCCTCACCAAAGTAAGCAAAATTGATTTGTGGTGATGATCGATGCTGGCATATCCATGCCCAATTTCAGCAAGTATGTTCAAGCCTCTGCAGTTCACTTTACCTTCACTGAACATTTTTGCGCAGGAAAGTAGTTGGATAATTGCAGATCCTCTGAACAGAGGAGAGGAAATTAGAAGCAAAGTCCGGCATTCCTGGGGTAAAAACAGCACCAGAGGAGAAAGGCATGCACTTTCTGCCTTAGTTTCAAGATGCTGATTGATGCTGGTGATGCACCTTTGACAATAGTGCCTCACTCAAAGGGTTTCTTTCTCAATGGAAGCTGGCTGTTTCATTAGCATTTTTGTTAGTATTTATAAGCATATAACCATATAACAATTACAGCATGGAAACAGGCCATCTCGGCCCTACTAGTCCATGCCAAATGCTTACTCTCACCTAGTCCCACCTACCTGCACTCAGCCCATAGCCCTCCATTCCTTTCCTGTCCATATACCTATCCATTTTTACTTTAAATGACAAAATCGAACCTGCCTCTACCACTTCTACTGGAAGCTCGTTCCACACAGCTACCACTCTCTGAGAAAAGAAATTCCCCCTTGTGTTACCCTTAAACTTTTGCTCCCCAACTCACAACTCATGTCCTCATGTTTGAATCTCCTCTACTCTCAATAGAAAAAGCCTATCCACGTCAACTCTATCTATCCCCCTCATAATTTTAAATACCTCTATCAAGTCCCCCCTCAACCTTCTACGCTCCAAATAATAAAGACCTAACTTGTTCAACCTTTCCCTGTAACTTAGGTGCTGAAACCCAGATACCATTCTAGTAAATCTTCTCTGTACTCTCTCTATTTTGTTGACATCTTTCCTATAATTCGGTGACCAGAACTGTAAACAATTCTCCAAATTCGGCCTTACCAATGCCTTGTACAAGCATATTACACCTACTTACTGGAATGGGACATTCACATCGACAAAGAACTGATTCGCACTGTAATAACTCGATATTAAAAATCTGTTATTTTGCATAAATAGCATTGAGGAAATTTAAATGCAGAGCATACCAAGAGAAAGGAATTTTAATGTATTAACTGTAAAATTGGGCAGAATTGTTAGTTTCAGGAGTTCATTCCATTTGGTTACATAAAAAGAGTATTTTAGATTTTTTTTCTTCATCAAAATGTTCTGTCCCAAATTTCTGTTAACTGCTAGAACCAGATGACATTTAAAAACAAATATTTTCTATGGTCTGAAATAAGTTTCTGCCAGCTTTCCTAAAAACTCTGTAATGGAACAAGAACCCCATAATATAATACGGCAGGAGCTTAAAAATTGCAGTTAAATGGCCAATAAGGAAGTACAGAGTGAATGTGATAGTTTCATTCTTACAAAGACCAACCTGAATGAATTTCAAAGATAAATCTACCAGGTCTTTTACAGGAAGCAAAGAGGTTTTCCAATATTGACAAGTCATGGATGAAGATAATGAGCCGTGCCCATGAAGTTCCTAATGTGGTTCATTGTTGCATGGGAGATGAAGCTATGGTCCGACTGCTACCACACCTGCTTGAGCAACTTGAAATATGTCAGAAATCATTAACTGGGTAAATGCTGGAACTGTGCAAAGCATTGTTATATTTGAGTTCACATGAAGTGTAAATGAGATTCAGATCAGGATTAAAATGACTGAGCAATCTACTAAGTGCTCAGATGACAGTTGAGAGTTTATTTAATCCTCTACCATTAATTATTTAATGATCTACCCCTTTCCATTTTATTGTTTCTTTTTGTGCTACTTCATAGTGGACAAATACCCAGTGGCTTTCATTTGTAGTTAATAATGCTGTAACTTGAGGGCTTCATTAACACAAAGCTCACCCAGGCCTCATTGTTTCCATACAAAAACAGCAAATGCTGGAAATACTCAGCAAGTCAAGCAGTATCTATTGGGAGAGAAACCAAGTTAACGGTTCAGGCCAATAGTCTTTCACCAGAACTGGAAAAGTAAGAAAACATGTTTTGAATTACACAAGAAGGAAGGTAGAAAGAAAAAGGGGGAACATCTGTGAAAGTGTAGTGATTAAGGTTGTCCAGATGACCTGATACTTTCAGATGAATGAGGGAATTTAGAGAAAGGAGGCAAAAACAAAATGAAGTTCCAAAACGTGTTGGCAATGTGAGATATAGAACAGGTCTATTGATGGAAATCTGAACTGCATATAATCATGGATGTCAGTGACTCATTCTCTCATGATCGTGAGGCCCTCTGTTAGTCGGGGTCGACCATGAATGTTGTCCCCCAGTTATCGACGTAATACGTAAACCAGAGCAGTATGATATGGAGAACAAGCTGTTACCTAAGTAGCACGCATTTGACGAATCCAAAGGAACAGCAGTGACTGACATAATTTGGCACTGGAGGTGTCGACTTCAACATAGGACTGCCTTGGGGACCCCCAGCTCCAGAGTTTTTCTCCGGGTTTACTCCTGAAGCATTCCTCATGAGTGAGTATAGCTGCAAGACAGCATGGGTTTGAGATCAGAGTTTCCTTTTGTTAGTTGAGCTGCGAACTATGGCTTATGAGCCCCATCTGTCCAATCTCATTTTAGAGATAAACAGGCGCCACTGTTTCTTGCCAAGCTGTGTGGTGGGGTACACCAAACTTTTGAATGCAAATGATAAAAGTTCTTTCAAAAAGCTGGTAGTATCCTAGATGTAAAACATAAAATCATCCAATTGTAAGATAATGTCCCAATGTAAAATTCAAAATTTATTGATAAGTCAACTGCAGGTGAATAAATATTAATTTTGGATTGATTTTAAAATAATTCCTAGGGCTTCATTTCTTATCTTGCTGCAGACAGATTTTATTGCACACCATGAGGTAATTAACTACAGATATGTTTGTTTTAATTAGTGATTAGTGATTTTTGTCACTGCTCTTCAGATGCTCCATAATAATTGGTGTAGGTACTGATTGAAGCAAATTGTCACGTAGACAGGCTGCCTTTTTACTCAGTATCTCTGCATGGAAGGTGAAATGAAATGGGCATGATCTGCCATCCCATCTTGCACATTGCCAACATTGGGCGATGTTCCACTGAGTAATGTGTTCAATTCTGCATGAGGGTGCATTTATCTGCTGTTTTTGATAGCTTGTGAATATTACACCAATGTAATCCATTGTTGTATGTACAACATCGGTGGAGTAGATGCTGCAGTAAAAAAAAGTCACGATGATTCAGGTCTGGGTACATACCCAACTTCATAAGGATGTAGAGTTCCATCTCATTAGAATAACTGTTTTCTTTTTATTAATCCTAATTATTTGCTTCTTTCTTCAGAAGTGTAGAGAAAGCATTGTTATCTGATACTGAAATTTACTTTTGCCATGTTTTTGTTCTCCCTGCCTGGCTGCCGATGATCATTAGTTACCTGGAAAAGAAGCGTTTGATTTTTCCAAGATTCTTCTTTGTATCCGATCCCACTCTGCTGGAGATCCTGGGCCAAGCATCTGATTCCCATACCATACAAGCTCATTTGCTTAATGTATTTGACAATATTAAATCAGTTCTGTTTAATGAGAAGGTGAGTTTGAATTATTCTCTACCTTGTATGTGTAGCTAATGTGAATTCCTTTCAGAAAACTTTCAATACATTAATATCAAGGACTAAAGTTGCCCAGCTGCAGGATATGGAGAGAAATTAGATTAAAGTGGCCATGATTTAGTGGTAACACTGGAAAAGGTACAATAGCAAATTCATTGTTATATTGAAATCGCTGTGATTATTGCATGTCAACTTAAACTGAAAGTTAAAATATTTACTCCTTATAATTCAGTTCACCATTTCATGTTCCAGTTTGTTCCATGGAATTCAGATCAGTTGAAAGATGATGTGAGCAAAGTTTGTAAAATATTTCTGTTGCATGCAGAGACCAGTATTAGGGGGCAGAAATTAAAATTCATTGTGAATCCTTTCAGAAGTTATTTTAGGAAATAGTTTTACAAATAAAAGCAGGCAGAAATTTGGGACTCTCAGCAGATGCTTCTAAATCAATAATCAATTCAATCGGACAGAAAAATCTGCATCTTGTTTCTAAGCGGCAGAGTAGGTTGAGTTAAGTATATTAAAAAAAGTATATAGGATACTGGGCTATATAAATAGAAGAGCATGATGAAGCTTTATGCAATATTAGTTCAGTCGCAATGAGTGTTCTGTCCAATTTTTGGCCCTGCTCTTCGGAATAGATGGAAAGCCTTTAGTGAGATAGCAGGAGAGATTTACTGGAAGGTTCTACAGGTAAGAGACTTGAGTGTGTGGTTAGACTGGTGCTGGGGTTTTTCTCCCTGGGACAGAGGTAGTTGTGAGGGATAAATGCAGAAAATACTGAAAAATACTCAGTAGTTCATGAAGCACCTGTGGAAGAATGAATGGCATTAATAATGACCTTTCATCGGACTTGTGAAAAGTTATAAATCAAAACATTTTAAATCTGAGATGACAGGTTTTTTTAAACAAGGTACTAAGAGATACAGGGCAAAATTGGGGTTACAGATCAATCATAATCTCTACCTCATTAAATAGTGGATTAGGTTTTGATAGATCAATTGGTGAACTCGTGTTTGTGTCTTCCTACATTTCTCTATCTCTATTTGCTGATTCTCTATCAATTCCTATTGTTTTTACATTTTTCCACCAAATTGAACTTTCCCTATCCATCCAATGAAGAGATTAAATTTGAGGACAACAGGGCCCCACCAGGTTTAAGTGAGTGTGGGAACTGGAGCCCCATTTTGTATGATGAAGAGTAGGAACTGAGACCCCTGTTTATTAAAGAGAACATGGGAACTGGTGCTTGGTCCAATAACTGTAGTGCTTCTCTTCCTGATGAACTTAATGTATTCTATGCAAGATTCGAACAGAAGAGGAGCGTCCTGCCCCCTCCGGATGAACCGGACCTGATGGCATCAAGATTCATTATCACCAAGGAAAACGTTAGAAGAGCCTTCCTGAAGATAAATCCAAGGAAGGCGATGGGCCCAGATGGCGTCCCGGGATGGGTTCTCCGGGCCTGTGCAAGCGAGCTAGTTGGAGTGTTTACTGACATCTTCAACTGCTCCCTGCTTCAGTCTAAGATCCCCTTGTGTTTTAAGAAGGCAACGATAATCCCGGTGCTGAAGAAAAGCAAGGTGGCATACCTGAATGACTATTGACCTGTGGCTCTGACATCAATTGCTATGAAGTGCTTCGAGTGATTGGTTATGGCACACATCAACCATAACCTACCGGTCAACCTCAATGCTTGGCAATTCACCTACCGGAGCAACAAGTCAACAGCAGAAGCCATCTTTCTGGCACTACATTCCTCCTTAGAACACCTGGAGAATAAAGACGCATATGTAAGGCTCCTTTTCATCGACTACAGCTCTGCCTTTAATACCGTCATTCCAAATAAACTGATTCCTAAGCTCCGGAACCTGGGTCTTAGCACTCAGATCTGCAGCTGGAGCTTCAACTTCCTCACAGACAGGACCCAGGCTGTAAAAATAGGGGACAAGCTCTCCTCTACAACCACTCTGAGCACCAGTGCCCCACAAGGCTGTGTACTCAGCCCCCTGCTGTACTCACCCATGACTGTGTAGCCAAGTTTCCATTGAACTCAATATATAAGTTTGCTGATGACACCACAGTTGTAGGCTGTATCTTGGGTAATGATGAGTCTGAGTACAGAGAGGAAATTAAGAACCTGGTGTCATGGTGCGAAGATAATAACCTATCCCTCAACGTCAGCAAGATGAAGGAATTGGTTGTTGACTTCAGAAGGAGTAGCGGACCATACGACCCCATCTACATCGGTGGTGTGTAGGTGGAACAGGTCAAAAGCTTTAAGTTCCTTGGGGTGAATATCACAAATGACCTGACTTGGCCTAACCAAGCAGAGTCCACCGCCAAGAAGACCCACCAGTGCCTTCCTGAGAAAGCTGAAGAAATTTGGCCTGTCCCCTAAAACCCTCACTAATTTTTATAGATGCACCGTAGAAAGCATTCTTCTGGGGTACATCACAACCTGGTATGGAAGTTGTCCTGTCCAAGACCAGAAGAAGCTGCAGAAGATCATGAACATAGCCCAGCACATCACACAAACCAATCTTCCATCCTTGGACTCACTTTGCACCGCATGCTGTCGGAGCAGGGCTGCCAGGATAATCAAGGACACGACTCACCCAGCCAACACACCTTTTGTCCCTCTTCCTTCCTTGAGAAGGTTCAGGAGCTTGAAGATTTGTACAGCCAGATTTGGGAACAGCTTCTTTCCAACTGTGATAAGACTGCTGAACGGATCCTGACCCGGATCTGGGCTGTACCTTCCAAATATCTGGACCTGACTTGCACTACCTTACTTTCCCTTTTCTATTTTCTAATTATGATTTATAATTTAAATTTTTATTATATCTACTTCAATTTGTACTTCGGAGCGTGAAGTGCAGAATCAAATATTGCTGTGATGATTGTATGCTCTAGTATCAATTGTTTGGTGACAATAAAGTAAAGGATGTGTGAAACTCAGAAGCATCAGAGCTCCTAAACAATTCGACAGTGGATTATTGAGTTTAATGAATACAAGTGCCCCCACACCGCAACTGTTTGGGTAATGGAAACTTATCTTTACAGAATTCACAAATCACCACCTAAAAATTCGAGATGCAGATTAAGATTCAGAATTTCTGTGGGGGCAATATTAAATAATTACAAAATGTGGACACAAAGTTTTTGTCTAATTGTATGTTTTCAACATATATTTCATGACAGATATGCAGATTGTGCAGTGGGTTTTTATTTACCCTAGTAGCCTTATTTTGCTGTGTAGTAGTTTTTTCCCTCCAAGAGTTTTGCATATAATTTACCCTGCAACAGATTGAGCAAGTTTCCATGCAGATTGTAAGCCTAACCAAGCACTGTTGTTTATCAGAATCAGATTTATTTTCATTGTCTAATATGATATGAACTTTGTTCTTTGTGGCAGCAGTACAGTGGAGAGACATAAAATAGCTGTAAATTAAAAGATAACTAAACAGTGCAAAGAAATAGGAATAAGATAGTGTTCAATGGGTTCATGGACTGTTCAGAAATCTGATAAAGAAGCTATTCCTGAATCATTGAGTGTTGGTCTTCAAGCTCATATATTTCCTTCCTGTTGGTACAGGTTGGTACTCTTATCCGAAATTCCAAAATCTGAAAAACTCTGAAATCCAAAAATGTTTTGAGCACTGATATGATGTCACAAATGGAAAATTCCACAAGGCACTGGGAAGGTTCATTAAATTTTTAAAGATGTGTGGTGATTGATAAAACATTTGCTAAGGTCATTGCTGATGAAAATCTAGTATGCTTAATGGCTGCATCAGTACATAAATATGAAGAAGAATAAGACAAAGACTGCTTACACATCAATTCACATGCAGCACATAAATTCAATGTTGGAAATAATGGTGATTCCAAGCTATCTCATTATATATTCCAAGATCCGAAATTTATCTGATAATATGATATCAATATATATCAATATAATATAAAAATATGATATCAATATCATATCAATTCTCCTAATTGATCGCCTCCTGTGTTTCTTGATGCACATTTCTACTGTCAGGCTGATATATGCTGTTTCAATTGTAAATAAGGTGGGACAGTGGAAACCTGATTGGATGAGGACGAACCAATCAGGAGTAACAGATGATGCAGGTATATATACCACAGGACTAGACATGCCTAGACATCATCCCTGATGAAGATGGCAGAGTTTGACGTCAAAATGTCAGTTAAAAGCGATACATGTATCTGGCTGGAAGCCCAAAGAGAGTTTATTCAACATATATGCTGGGAAAACACTAGATCCTTTTTCTAATGAAGTATATCATTAAACTGTTTTACCTGTATTTGATATGCATTTGAAAGTGTATATCACCATTCAAACTACTGAAATTTGTTAAGAATTTGCAGTCCATTGAGTTTCCAAACACGGCTGAGATTTGCTTTGAGCTTGGTCTGTTTGGGACTTATTTATTTGGGGTTTCACTTAAAATGATTGTATAGTTTTACTCAGTCTGCTTCAAGTACCTGATTCTGGTTGGAGCTCGTTTAACAAAAAATAATTGTGGTGTCTGTATGAAAAAAATCCCTTGAGGACCTGCATACAGGAAAATTTACCTGTAATTGTTTGATATATTTCTGAGGAAAACCAATTTCTATAACACAATGGAATACTAGAAATGGAAAAAAAAATTGAAATGGCTAATATTCAAAGCAGGGAAAGGATTTGGGTTAGATGTGGAGATTAGAAAAGATATCAGATTCTGCTCCAGTCATTGTTTCTGTGTATTGCAGGAACACATGCTTACAGCTTTGGGAAGATACTTGTGGGTAATCTATGTATTCTCAATGGCACGACTGATCTTTATCAAGTTAGTTCTGATATCTTGATACTGGTGAAAGTTGATCTGTAGCTGATTTTTCACTTGCAAATCATCCACTTTTGGGTTGCGATATGTGGGTCGGAAAGTTCTATTCCAGGCTGTGTGGTCAGACGCAGAATGAAACCACAACTACCTCAACGGTGCCAAATGAGTGTGGCTAATAAAATATATTGACAAGATTTCCTCCAGTTTCTAGTGCCATTAAAATGTAGTTGTTAAAACCTCCTCAGATGGTACTTGTTGTATAGAAAGTATCTTTGATTTCATTACAAATCTCAGAAGAGTAAATCTTGACAATGTATTCACAATATCACACATAAATTGATACTGAGTCTTTAAAGTTTCAAATATATTGAGTGATTAACTGAAATAGTATTTCTCATTATTAAGAGGCAATTTTATACCTTGCACAACATCTATTGAGTTTTGGATGCATGCACGAAGGTATCATGTGGGCCACAACTCTACCATTTTTTGCTATATAGATTTATGATCGCATATTGGCTGTAATCTCCAGAGAGGGAGACACTATTGAACTTGATAAACCAGTTGTCACTGAAGGAAATGTTGAGGTTTGGCTAAATTCTCTACTGATGGAGTCTCAAAGTTCTCTGCACAACATTATTCGGACTGCTGCCTATATAATACAAGAGGAGCACTTTAACCTTATTGATTTCCTGAATGCTTTCTGTGCTCAGGTAGGACAAAATATTGGATTATTAAAATGTGGTTTTGTTCTTAATTTCAGGATAAAATTGATGTTTTGAAAGCTAATTGTGATCCCCATCTATAGCCTAACAAAATCCTTATAATTTTTATTTCAACTGGAATAGTTGCTTAAGTTTCTCTGATACCATACTGAATTGCTAGTTTTAAAACTTCAACTTTATTGATCTGATTATTGTGCATTGAGTTCAGGTGCTAGAGGTTCAATGCCAGGTTTGATGTGGCAACCATGGAAATTGGAATGGGGCTTGCAATTAATTGTGGAAACTCTGCTTCAGAGGCAAAACTGTTTTAACCTATCCTTTATTTAATTTATCAATGATAAGGATATAGGATTATAATGTGGTCAATAATGAAGATGATATTTGTCACAGGTTGGCCTTCTTGGCATTCAGATGATTTGGACTAGAGATGCACAAGATGCCTTAAGACTTGCAAAAGCTGACCGCAAAATTATGCAGACAACAAACCACTACTTTCTGGAAATGCTTAATATACTGATTGGTACAACAACCAAAGATTTAGGTCATAATGAGCGTGTAAAATATGAAACTCTAATCACCATCCATGTCCATCAGAGAGACATCTTTGATGAGCTGGTAATTGATTTTTTTCCTGTTTTAACAGCATTAGATATGATAATTTTCCTTGATTAATCTTTAAAATAGTTACATGTTTGTGTCATATCTTCAATGCAGAATACCTTTTGTATTTCAGAAAGACTTTTCTAAATTGAAAGAAAATCCATGCAGAAGATTAAGTCAATCAGTTTGGAAAACGTCATGCTGTAAACTTTAAGCAACACACACAAAATGCTGGTGGAACACAGCAGGCCAGGCAGCATCTATAAGGAGACGGAGGGTCTTGGCCCGAAACGTCGACAGTGCTTCTCTTTATAGATGCTGCCTGACCTGCTGTGTTCCACCAGCATTTTGTGTGAGTTGCTTGAATTTCCAGCATCTGCAGATTTCCTCGTGTATGCTGTAAACTTTGATCATCTTCATAAAAGACCCAAACTTTACACTTTGCTTCTTGTTAGAGGGTTGAAAAAATTCTTGGCTGAGAATCACATCATTAATAAAGTTAAATCAATCTCACATGAACAGTTGAATAATTATGTATTAATACTAATGGACATGTTTCTTGTTGGGACCAAAATTGCAAAGTGAGGTCTGATTTTTTTCAAATTTAAATTCCTTGCAGTGTCGGTTGCAGATAAAATCTCCGACTGACTTTGAATGGCTGAAACAGTGCCGGTTCTACTTTAATGAAGATACTGATAAAATGCAGATAGCGATTACCGATGTGGAGTTTACTTATCAAAATGAGTTTTTGGGATGCACTGAGAGACTAGTTATCACCCCACTCACTGACAGGTATGGACTTAGCAACACTGCACAAATTCCTGATGTGTGATTGACGGCAGTGTATTAGTGGAATATGTGGCCTTGATATTTTGATGCTGTCTATGATACTTTGTGGGCCAATGGGAATAGATTATGGGTTAAAATAGGTTCCAACAAGTATGGCAGGCTGCAGTAAGGGCCATCTAAAACTTGGTACTCAAGCATGATGTGAAGGGAACTTTTTTGGTCAATATCTGGATTGTAAAGCTTCTGAACAGCTGTCTAGCCCAGTTGGCGCAGGTAACAAGAAAGTTACCTGTGTTGACTACTTTCCCTGTAGGGTTTCTATAGTATGCTAGCAGTGGGGTGCTAAAGACCTTATATCAATACAAATTCAAGTTTGAAGGTGAAAAACCCATGTCTTAATTCACTGGAGCATCCATTCTTGAGTATTGTCAGTGTAAATATGATACCCAAATATTTAATCAAAATATAAGAATGTTTAACATGAATTTCAATTTGTAAATGTACATATAAAGCAGTATTTATTGCAAAATCATAATTGCCATAAAAAGGTGGTAGTAAGTTGCCTTTTCAAGCCATTGTGTTCTATCTACTGTGGGGAACTCTAAGATTTAAATCCATTGACAAAGAAGGAAGGATGATACAGTTCCAAATTATGAACATGTTTTTGCTATTTACTATTCTGCATTGGGGATAACATGAAGTTTCTAATCATGCAGGTATTTTTAGCATTTGGCATGTAATGTGTAAAGTAGCAATTATAAGGTGCACTGAAGTGGAAATTACATTTAATCTCATTTGGCTCAGGAGGACTACTGATGGTATCAGTTAGTTCATTAAATTATTATGCTTCAAAACCTTCCTCAAAAACTTCGAAATGTCATATGTAATATCGGGTTCTGAGATGTGTAATTTTAGCATTGTATCTCAGAATTTCATTATGGTTCTTTTTACTTTCTACTCGTGGTGCAAAACTCTAGGAAATTACAGAATGTGCAACTTAAATCGTAATACAATGCACTGTAATTTCCTAAGTTTTTCGCACCTTTTGTGCTTTCTTGTTACTGAATGGCTAAGTATAATAACTCTTAACTCCCAATTAAAATTTCTAATCATTGCGAATTTTTAAAATAAATTTTTTCAGCATCAATGTAGCCTAGACCATTGCAGAATGCATTAATAGCTATAAGGTGACTTAGTGGCAGATACTTGTTTTGGTAAAATGAGAGCAGATTTGTTTTGTTCCGATATTGGATCCAATATGCAAAAGTAATGCTGGTTCCCATTTGGGGTGATTGACGTGTCATGAGCAGGTAATGTTGAAGGGATGTATTCAATGTAGGTGGATTGTGATGTCATGGTGATTTAACAAGAATGATACAACTCTGAGGATCGATACCCTTACTTAAACAAACACACACACACACACACACACACACACACACACACACACACACACACACACACACACACACACACACACACACACACACACACACACACACACACACACACACACACACACACACACACACACACACCCCTTGAATATGCACTCAGTAGATGGAAGGATTCTCCACCCAGACCAACTGTTTACACAAATGGGAATTGACCCATAAAATAGGTGCCAGCTCCATGTATTTATGCAGCATGTCTGCCAAGACAACTATCCAACAACTAAACAATTCTTTGATGGGTTACAGGCTTAGATCAGGCATATTAAGACAGAGACTATTGAGCCAAGCACATCTGCCTGAGGTGAGACAGACACCTCATGCTAGATGGTTGATTTATTCCTATAGCTCTAACATTGCCTGAGGAAACTCAGGCAACTACATCACCTGTTGTCAATTTACCACCATACATAGCAGACAAGTACAACTTTATGAAGACACAAGAGACTCCAGGTGCTGGAATCTGGAGCAACACACAAAGTGCTGAAAGAACTCAGCAGATCAGGCTATATCTATGAAGAAGAATGTACAATCGAAGTTTCAGGTTGAGAGCCTCAGCAGGTAGGTGGAGAGTTTCTCTCTCCATGGATGCTGTCTGACCTCTGAGTCTCCTTAGGCATTCCTGTTCTTATTTCAGACTTCCAGCACCCTCAGGTGTGTTTCAACAGCCTTGACCAGAAACATTGACCATCCCCTTGCCTTCACAGAAAACAGTCTTTCAGTATCTTCTCTATTAATCCCTGTCAGCAAGTCTGAATTAATCACTTCTCATTCTTGTGAAGTATAGACATGGGAATATCCCCTTGTATCAGGTAATGATCTGTTGAGTGTATGGTACATCCTCTCCTGATTAGGGCAGGTTCAGGCACTTGTGTGAGCTACTTTGTGTATGTTGCTTTTGGAGCATTGTTACCTATTGCCTGCTCTGTTCTTGATTTATTACTGTTCTTACTTGTAGTATTCGTTATGTATTTTCCATTAGATGATCTGATTGCACTAACAGTCTAATACTCCATTGCAGGGATACAGTTTGTTTTGAGGTGGCTATTGAAATCATGAAACAAAATACTTGTCTGGTATTTGACATGTTCTTTCTTTTTTTCTGCTTCCAGTAAATAATAAATAGTTATCTCATTAAAATGTTTTCCTTTGAAAGCAACTAGCTTTTAATTCATTCACACTGTGAATATGTTTTCTAGATGCTACATCACTTTAGCACAGGCGATTGGAATGAATATGGGTGGTGCTCCCACAGGCCCAGCTGGCACAGGGAAGACTGAAACTGTCAAAGACATGGGTAAATGCCTAGGCAAGTACGTGGTGGTGTTCAACTGTTCAGACCAGATGGACTTCCGAGGTCTTGGTCGAATCTTCAAAGGTACTAGATCGAGGAAAATGCCAAATTGGTGCAGTCAAGTGTTGCACTGAGCTAATCAAAAGTGTTTTTACTTGTTGTGTTAGGACTCTCCATGTCAGGGTCTTGGGGATGCTTTGATGAATTTAATCGGATAGACCTGCCTGTACTTTCAGTGGCTGCTCAGCAAATAGCCATTGTACTGACTTGCAAGAAGGAGCGCAGAAAAAGCTTTGTATTCACAGACAATGACATATTAGAAATGAACCCCGAGTTTGGCATCTTTCTTACAATGGTAAGAATCCATATCTTTGTGAAGTTATCAGCTTTATGCTTTGGAGAAAAAAAAGTATTTGATAAAGAGGGATTAGTCCAGATTTGAATGATCAAAATGAGATTTCATTTTGTACATACAATGTTGAGACTCATCATACAGACTATCCTCTGAGATAAATATCTGCCAATGACAGATTAAATTTAGAAATAGAAATTTTCTTCAAACTCAGTATTGTTCAGTGGAACTTTAAGGAATAAGCAGAAAGTATAATTGGTGGGATTATTATGAAAATAAAGTTGATTGTATAGCTTAATTTGAAAAGATTTTTAAACATTAAAATGTACACAAGGCAGGCCGAGTTTATCAGTGTTTTTTTATATATATATATATATATATATATATATATTTCCTCACCAATGGAGAGGTGTGTGGTGAACTACATATACCTGTCTGGACACGCCCCCTGATGACTGCTCCTGTGGCTCCTCCCACAGACCCCTGTATAAAGGTGATGGAGGTCTGAGCCCGGCCTCTCAGTCTCCAGGATGTAGTATGGTGGTCACTCACTGCTTGTTCCTTCTTCCAGTCAATAAAAGCCGATACTTCGCTTTTACGTCTCAGAGTGAGTTATTGATGGTGCATCAAGGTGTCTAAGCAATGGGCAGTGATTAGGTGATTGCCTGTGTTCCCTTCCACAGTCCAAAGGCATACTGGTTAGTAGGTTAACTGGTCATTGTAAATTGTCCTGTGATAAGGATAGTGTTAAATAGATGGGTTGCTGGGCAGCACAGCTCGTTGGGCTGAAAAGACTCAATCAATCAATCAATCAATCAAAAAAAGAAAATAGATAGATAAATCACACTGTGATAGAGAAAACAATTTGATAGGATTAGATGATTACCATACTGTGGAAGAGATAATTGTACTGTATGTTATTTATGCTTACCTACCTGTGGAGTGTAAATCCAGCACCAAATCTATTTTCCAAGGAGTTTAATTGCATTTCCTTAGTATCTGAGTTCTTCTAATTGTACTGTGTAGTGTAATATAAATTAACTTGAATATGGAGCATCAAGGTAATATGTCCATTGTGATAATTAATCTTGTAGGCTAAAAATGAAGCTTGGTACATACTGTGTTGCTGACTTAGACATGTAATACAACATAATAACCCCATCAAAGTAACAGTTACACCTAATAGGTTAGCATATTTTAGCAATAAACTATTGTATGCACACAACATTACTTCCCAGTTAAAAAGAAAAGAAAGAATGGTGGTCCTGCTGTTGGATACTGATGATTTTGATCCAAGATTCTTCAGAAGTCAAGAATGAGGCAAAGACTGAGGTTGCTGTGCTGGGCTAATGGTGCGTCTAAGGAAACGAGGTTTTCAAACCCCAATACTAACCATATTGCTGGCAAACATACAGTCTCTGGTAAATGAAGTTGAACATCTCAGAGCTAGCGTGCTGTACCACAGAGATGTTAGGGCTGTGTCTTCTGTTCCACAAAATCTTGGTTAACCCCTTCCATTCTGGATGCAGTGATTCAAAATGATCGATGCACAATACTCTGCCCAGATAGGACTACTGAGGCTTTTAAAGCCAAGGGCGGGAGAGTTTGCTTCATGATCAGTTCCTCATGGTGTACAAACGTGGCGGTGGTGTCCCAGTCCTGTTCACCAGACTGGGAACACCTCGTGATCAAGTGCCAACCATTTTATCTGCTGCAGGAGATTTCAGCGACCATTTTGGTGGTGGTATACATTCCACCTCAGGCCAACATCAAGTTGGCTCCAGCCAAATTGAGCAATGTGATCAACAGGCATGAAACAGCATATCCTGATGCCTTCCCTGTCATTCTGGGAGACTTAAACCAGGCCAGCATGAAAAAGTTTTAAAATAATTATTATCAACAAATCCCTTGTACCAGATGCTACATCACTTTAGCACTGGACCACTGTTACACCACCATCAAGGGTGCCTACCAAGAGTGCCCACACTTTGGAAAGTCTGATCACCTGTCTGTATTTCTACTCCTTGAGTACATGCAGAGACTGAAGACTGCAGTACCAGTAGTAAAGACCAAGAAGGTATGGACAAGGGAAGTGCAGGAGTATTTATAAGACTGCTTTGAATTGATGGACTGGACTACATTCAGGGATTCATCTTTGAGTCTGAATGAATAAACCATACTGACTTTGTTAAAACCTGTGTGATGAGTGTGCGCCGACAAGAACTTACTGTACATACCCTAATCAAAAATCATGGATGAATCAGGAAGTTCATAGTCTGTTGAGGGCTAGATCTGTGGCATTTAAGTCCAGTGACCCAGATCTGTATAAAGAAACCAGGTATGACTTGCAGAGGTCTATTTCACAAACTAAGAAACAACTCTGAATGAGGGTGGAGGCGATATCAGATGCTTGTCAACTCCGTCAGGGATTGTAAGCCATTACTTCCTACAAAGCAAAACCCAACATCACGAATGGGAGTGATGCTGCACTTCCTGAGGAGCTCAACACCTTTTATGTTCACTTTGAAAGGGAGAATGAAACGACAGCTATAAGGATCCCTGCAGGACCAGTGACCCTGTGATCTCTGTCTTGGAGGCCGATGTTAGGCTGTCTTTCAGGAGGGTCAACCCTTGCAAGGTGTCAGGCCCTGATGGAATATCTGGTAAGGCTCTGAAACTGGGGGCGTGTTGAAAGACATTTTCAATCTCTCACTGCAACAGTCAGAAATTCCACCTGCTTCAAAAGGGTGTAACGTGCTGTAAGGTTTCACTGCTAATGTAATGGCTTCTTTGTAATGTTCACTGCTGAGGTAACGGTTTCTCTGCAGCAGCAATGTTTGGGTTATGGCTGGAGATAACAGGACTGTGGTATGCACGTTAGCCAATAAGAGATTGATGCTGTGTCTTGTGAATCTGGAAAAATGTTTTTTCGCGGTCTTTTGTCGAGGAGAGATGAAGAGAGAAGATGTGTGGAGAGAGCTGGTAGACCACTGGAAGGAATAGATTGGGATCTGAGGGTCCGAAGATCAGTGATGTTCGGAGGAGACTGATGGTGGAAGAATGACTACTGAATGAGCTGCAATGTGAACTTTTGACTTTTGCTTGAATTGAGCCCTTTTTAAAAAAAAAAAAAAAAAATTTCATTATGAATCTTAATCTGAATATAGAGTTAGTAAAGTTCAATCATTTAATTGCATATGGTGTACTGTCTGATATTTTGCGTTGTGGGTTTCTAACTGGGCGGTACATTTCACAGCATCCATGCAAATGTGATTTCCCAGTTTGGTGGGGCTAAAAGCTGTTTCCCCTAGATGAACTCGAGCTGGGCAAGCCTGAGGGTCACAAGGGCAACAATTATACCAGTGCACAAGAAGAGCAAGGTGAGCTGCCTTAATAACTATCATCCAGTAACACTCACATCTACGATGATGAAGTACTTTGAGAGGTTGGTCATGGCTAGAATCAACTCCTACCACAGCAAGGACCTGGACCTGCTGTAATTTGCCTATTGCCACAAGTGTCTATTTCATTGGCTCTCCACTTGGCTTTGGATCACCTGGACAACACAAATACCCCCGTCAGAATGTTGTCTACTGACTATAGCTCTGTGTTTAACACCATCATTTCTACAGACCTGATCGAAAAACTACAGAGCCTGGGCCTCTGTACCTCCCTCGGCAACAGGATCCTCAACTTCCTTACTGGAAAACCACAATCTGCGGATCGGGAATAACATTTCCACCTCGCTGACGATCAACACTGCCACACCTTAGGGATGTGTGTTTAGCTCACTGCTCTACACTCTCTATACCCATGGCTATGTGGCTAGGCACAGCTCAAGTGGCATCTATAAACCTATGGATGATACAACCATTGTTGGCAAAGTCTCAGATGGTGACGAGAGATCGTCCAAGAGAGAGATATACCAGGAGTGGTGTTGCAGCAACGACCTTGTACTCGGTGTCAGTTAGACCAAAGAGCTGATTGTGTATTTCAGAAAGGGTAAGACAAGGGAGCACACACCAATCCTTGAGGGATCGGAAATGGAGAGAGTGAGCAATTTTAAGTTCCTGGGTGTTCATATCTGTGAGAACTGATGCACCATCAATAACTCTTGGAGACTGGAAGTGAATGATAGGCTTTTATTAGCAGCAAAAGGGAGTACGACATCTCGGACACTGAGGGAGGAGCAGTGCCCCAATCGCCTTTATACAGGGGTCTGTGGGAGGAGCCACAGGAGCAGTCAGCAGAGGGGCATGTCCAGACAGGTATACATAGTTTACCACATTCACCCCCTCCTTTGTTTTAAAAGAGAGTCCCCACGGGGCGAAGTTTCTTACAAGTATATTTACAGGTCAAGTCTATCAGGCGGTCGAGTCTGTCGCTGCGATCTATGTAGCACCGGTGGTGATTGCACTGGTGACGGTGGTTGTGCTGGCTCCGGCCTGACTTGAGGTGCCAGCCTGCTAGGCATCAGTAACCCCTCGTGTGTGTGCGTGGCGCCCAGTATGAAAGTGTTAAGAGGAGTCTGTGTAGTGCTTGGCGTGCACAGTGTCTCGTGGGTATATACATTGGTGGGTACGGTGTTCATAGTCACCGTGGAGTGTTCGGGGTAGGGGTCTGGTGCTCCTGTGGGCGCCAGGTCGTGGACTGAGACCGTGTCCTCCCGCCCATCAGGTAAGACCACGTAGGCATACTGGGGGTTTGCATGAAGTAGGTGAACCCTCTCAACCATCAGGGAGTATTTATTGCTCCTTGCATGTTTCCGGAGCAACACTGGCCCTGGGGATGTCAGCCAGGCCGGTAGGGTGGTCCCAGTGGCAGACTTCCTGGGAAAAGAAAAGAGTCGCTCATGAGGGGTGGCATTAGTGGACGTGCATAACAGGGAGCGGATGGAGTGGAGTGCCTCGGGGAGGACCTCCTGCCAGCGAGAGTCCAGCAATCCCTTTGACTTAAGGGCTAAGAGTGTGGCCTTCCACACCGTGGCATTCTCCCTCTCCACCTGTCCATTCCCCCGGGGATTATAGCTCGTGGACCTACTAGTAGCAATACCCCTAGCCAGCAGGTACTGGCGCAGCTCGTCACTCATAAACGAGGACCCTCTATCACTGTGGATATAGCAGGGATATCCGAACAGAGTGAAGAGCTGGCGCAGGGCTTTTATGACGGACGTGGCAGTGGTATCAGTGCAGGGGATGGCAAAGGGGAACCGTGAGTTCTCATTGATTATGTTGAGAAAGTACACATTGCGGTCGGTGGAGGGAAGGGGGCCCTTAAAGTCGACACTTAGTCGCTCAAAGGGGCGGGTGGCCTTGATAAGTTGTGCCTTTTCAGGACGGTAGAAATGCGGTTTGCACTCAGCGCAGACTTGGCAGGCCCTGGTCATCGTCCTGATTTCCTCAAGGGAGTAAGGCAGGTTCCGGGCTTTCACGAAATGGTAAAGCTGGGTGACCCCCGGGTGGCAAAGATCTGCATGGAGGGCATATAGCCGGTCGAGCTGCGTGCTGGCACGCAGCTCGAGGGATAGGGCATCGGGGGCTCATTGAGCCTTCCAGGCCGGTACAGGATGTCATAGTTGTAGGTGGAGAGTTCTATTCTCCACCTCAAAATTTTATCATTTTTGATTTTGCCCCGCTGTTGGTTGCTAAACATGAACGCAACTGAGCGCTGGTCGGTCAGCAAGGTGAGCCTTTTGCCGGTGAGATAGCGACTCCAGTGCCTAATAGCTTCCACTATGGCCTGGGCTTCTTTCTCCACCACGGAGTGCCGAATTTCAGGGCCTTGAAGGGTACGAGAAAAGAATGCTACCGGCCTTCCTGCCTGATTGAGGGTAGCAGCCAGCGCGAAGTCGGAGGCGTCACTCTCTACTTGGAAGGGAACGGTCTCGTCCACCACATGCATCGTTGCTTTGGCAATGTCCCCTTTAATGCGGCTGAAGGCCGCGCGGGCCTCGGCTGAGAGGGGAAATGCGTTGGACTTGACCAGGGGGCGGGCCTTGTCTGTGTAGTGAGGGACCCACTGGGCGTAATAGGAAAAGAAGCCCAGGCACTGTTTGAGGGCTCTGAGGGTGATGGGAAGAGGGAGTTCTAACAGGGGGCGCATACGGTCAGGGTCAGGGCCAATGACTCCGTTCTCCATGACATACCCAAGGATAGTGAGTCGGGTGGTTCCGAACACACACTTGTCCCTGTTATAGGTAAGGTTAAGAGCTTTGGCCGCTTGGAAAAATCGTTGGAGGTTGGTGTCGTGATCCTGCCAGTTGTGACCGCAGATGGTGATATGGGAACGTGGCCTTCAGTTGGCACTGGTCCACCATCCGGTCCATTTCCCTCTGGAAGACAGAGACACCATTTGTGACACTGAAGGGGATGCGCAGGAAGTGATAGAGCCTGCCGCCTGCCTCGAAGGTGGTGTAGGGGCGGTCCTCCGAGCGGATGGGGAGCTGATGGTAAACGGATTTTAGGTCTATGGTCGAGTACACCTTGTACTGAGCTATCTGATTGACAATATCCGCGATGCGGGGTAGGGGGTACGCGTCAAGCTGCGTGAACCTATTGATGGTCTGGATATAGTCCACAACCATCCTATTTGTCTGCCCGGTCTGAACAACGACCACCTGGGCCCTCCAAGGACTTGTGCTTGGCTCAATGATCCCCTCCCTGAGTAGCTGCTGCACCTCCGATTGAATGAAGACCCTGTCCCCCGCGCTGTACCTCCTGCTTTTAGTTGCCACAGGTTTACAGTCGGGGGTCAGGTTGGCGAACAACGGTGGGGGAGGGATCTTGAGGGTGGAGAGACTGCAAGTGGTGTCTGTAGCGTGGCTGTTGGCATGGTGTTGGGTGGGATGTGTGGGTCAGTGTGTGTGTGTGGTCAGTAGCGGGGTATGTGACGAAGTCCCACAGAACTGAAGATTTCTGACAGTGATTGGTGGGTGGGGCCCGTCATACTCCATTGTCACACTTTTCAGGTGGCTCTGGAAGTCAAGCCCCAATAGCACAGGGGCACACAGTTGAGGCATGACCAGTAACGCAAAGTCCTGATATTCTGTGCCCTGCACCACCAATGTCACTACACAACCCCCCTGGATGTCTGTGGAATGCGACCCAGAAGCCATGGTGACCCTCTGGCTTACCGGCTGTGTCACAAGTCCGCAGCGTTGCACTGTGTCTGGGTGAATAAAACTCTCAGTGCTGCCCGTGTCAAACAGGCAGCTAGTCCTGTACCCATCCACCAGGATGTCCATCATTGACCTTGCAAGCTGGTGTGGAGCACTTTGGTTGAGGGTCACGGAGGCCAGAGTTGTATCGCCACCTTGGTGCCCGGTAAGCACCCGTGGGTCGGAGGCGGGGCGAGGTGGCGCCAACAAAGATGGCCACCCCCATGCCTCGCACACAATGGGCAGGCAAGATGGCGGCGACCAAGATGGCAACCCCCATGCCTCGCACGCGGCGCTGCTTGACCCTGCTCGTGGTTTGGACTTACAGGCCTTGGTGAAGTGGCACTTCTTTCCGCAGCTGGAGCAGGTAGCATCTCGGGCTGGGCAGCGTTTTCAGGGGTGCTTTTTGAGTCCGCAGAAGTAACACTGCGCAGACTTGCGACTGGCAGCAGCCGTGGTCGATGCGCCGGCAGGTTGCGGGGTCTGCAGCGTCCATGAGGCCGTCGGGAGATCGCGTGCCTGGACAGCGTCAGTGTTGTGCAGAGCGGCCTCCAGCATGTCGACCAGCTCGATCGCCGAATGTAAGGTAAGATCGGCGTGTTCCAGCTGGCGCACGTACACTGACCTGATCCCCATAACGAAGGCGTCTCTCACTACGAGCTCCGCATGCTGTTCCATCATCAGCCCCCTGCAGTTGCAGGCCTGCACGAGTGTCTGTAGAGCCCGGACAAACTCAGCGCATGACTCTCTGGCCCGCTGCCGCCGTGTCGCTAAGCGTAGACAGTGTTCACCGGCCGCCGATATTATCTTTTGAGGGCATCCATCGTACCCTGGTAGTCCGTTTGGTCCCTGATCATGGAGTAGACCCTTGGACTGATTCTGGAGAGGAGAACCCTGCGCATCATGGCAGGATCAGTCACATAAATCTCCTCCAGGTACGATTCGAAGCGTGCTAGCCAGAGTTCGATAAGCGTCGCTGGCTTCCTGGGATTGAGGGTCGAGATCCAATCTGTCGGGTCGTAAAATGCTCTCCATGTTTTAAAATTGCTGCTAATAAAATGGATGCACCATCAATAACTCTCGGAGACTGGAAGTGAATGATAGGCTTTTATTTGCAGCAAAAGGGAGCACGACATCTTGGAGACTGAGGGAGGAGCAGTGCCCCAGTCGCCTTTATACAGGGGTCTGTGGGAGGAGCCACAGGAGTAGTCAGCAGAGGGGCATGTCCAGACAGGTATACATAGTTTACCACAAGGACCTAAGCTGGTCCCAACATATTGATGCAGTTATAAAGAAAGCAAGGCAATTTCATTAGAAGTTTGAGGGAATTTGGTATGTCACCTAAAACACTTAAAAATTTCTACAGATGTACCATAGAGAACATTCTGATTGGCTGCATCATCATTTGGTATGTGGAGGGGAGGTGGTGGGGGGCTACTGAAAAGGATCGGATTAAACTTCAGAGATTTGTTAAATTAGTCAGCATCATCATGGGCACTAGCCTCTGTAGTATCCAACACATTTTCAAGGAGTGATGCCTCAGAAAGGTGGCGTCCATCATTAAGGACCCCCATCACCCAGGACCTATCCTCTTTTCATTGTTATCATCGGGAAGGTGGTACAGGATCTTGAAAGCACACACTTCTGCCCTTCTGCCATCCGATTTCTGAATGGACGTTGAACCCATGAACACTACCTGATTACTTTTTATTTCTGTATTTGCACTACTTACTTAATTGTTTAATATACATATATATTATTATCATGTATTGCATTGTACTGCTGCCACAAAGTTAACAAATTTTATGTCATATGCCGGTGATATTGAACCTGATTCTGATGAAACTTGTTGCTTACAATCTTTTATTAAGTGCTAAGAGAACAAAGGGATTAGGAAAGCAGAGCCTAGTTACAAGAGAAAACAAAGGCAGAAAGGCCAAGAACAAAATAGAAAAGAGGAAGCGGCAATGCGGTCTGACCTTCTTATACCAATTTGTTTATAGCAGTAAATATCATTCAAATTTTGTTACTTGAATCAACCAATAAGATAGCCTCATTCAAATAATGTGATACCCACAACCTCAACCAAGTTGTTACAAAAGCAGCTTCAATGACTAGAAAACACACTGAATCTATATGTATAAAGGTAAAATACAGACAAGCATAGGAAAATAAACTACAAGGAAATAAGAATTAAACAGTCTAATTCAGCAAGGTGAATATATCCATTTTAACAACTTACATTCTCTAGTTACTTAACATACATCAGTTATACACTTTTAGATCTAGTTACATTTATCAATTTATATGCACATTTACAACTTTAAGATATATATCAGATTTCTTAATCTCCTGGAATCTTTTGATATCAATTTGCATGTGTCTGAACCTAACACTGGTATGCCCACTGTTTTAATATGGGCACACTTTCAGGATTATTATTGTTCATGTTTACTGACATCTTGGCAGAGACACTTACTTGTTTGGGCCTTTTTGGAGAAGACTGCACACAATGAACTCATTGGCCCCTTTCAGAATTGGAATTCACATCTATTTCAATTTAACACTACATTGTTCTGTTCCTGTGCTCTGCTTCTTTACTGATTTTCCTTCAAAGCTTTGTTCTAAGCACTGTATTCCAGTTTGGTGTTTGGAAATCATTACAGTGGCATTTAGCTTCAAGGAATTAGTTCTTGCATTGGCATTGAGGATTTCACACTCCTGATTTGCCACTTTAAGAAAGATGCAGATTTGTCAATTTTACTTTCGCAAGGTAGAAGGTCACATCTGTCAGCTGATATCTGTCAAAAGATAAACCATTATTGTTGCCAATGTAGTGTATTGGTAGATTGTTGTAATTGTTCTGTGGAATATACCATAAACTAATTTGAACCTGGAAACCTCAGGGGAACACATCTTTACTCAAACAGTGAAGTAAAGCATGGCATGTACAGTTTTACTAACAAAGCATTTGAAGCTAATAGTGACCTGACCAACCAAGAAGAAACAGATTCATATAATCGTATACAAGATCCCCGTGGTAATACACATACACCACACTCTGCATCTTTAAAATATTTTCTTTGTGGTTCAGTTTTAGCCTTCATCTGTTTTCATTTATACATGTGTGTACCTACTGATGCCAGGGATGTGAACAAGTCCATTGCTGTTTTAAATGAGATGAAGCTGGATCAGGTTCAAGTTTAATTATCATTCAACCAAGTTCAAGTATACAATTACATGAAACAATGTTCCTCCAAGGCCAAGGTGCAAACACAGTACATACAATAACACATAGCACATAGTCACAAAAATAATATTAACACAAATGACATGGCCTGAAGATTGATGGTGCATGGGATGTTGTCCTGGAGCCACTTTTCTGTAAGAGCAAGTATGTAGCAGTTTCTCATTTTGTGCTGGGTCAATACAGACAAAGGCAATCCAGTTTGTCATCTACCAAGTGAACACTGGATAACAGCTCTAACAGGAGAGCCAGCCTGCAGGGGCCAGCACCCAGTCTAGCATGGATTCCAGTGGGGCTGCCATGCCTCTGCTCTCTCCCATACTGACTCCAGTGCCTCCTCCCCTGGGTGGTTAACAGTCAACACTGCAGCATGAGGGCCTGGTCTCTGTTATCTGTCTTACCAATGAATCAATAAACTAGACTTGCGGTATTTTATAATAGCGATGTGTAATCACAAGAAAAGTGTTTATGACGCACATTTACACCATTTTATGAACCCAGGGTGGCTGCTGTGACCAAGTACACCACCATCTTACTGGGTAGGTTCCAGATAACAGAACTGAAACAGAAAAGTTACACTGATGCTTAAAGTTATCTGTTTTTGACCATTGAATACAACATACTTAGTGATCTGGAAATATCGCTTCTAATTTAACATATTTAAAAAATTTCTTTCACTTAATAGAATCCAGGTTATGCTGGGAGGCAGGAACTTCCTGAAAACCTCAAGATTAATTTTCGATCAGTGGCAATGATGGTGCCTGATCGTCAGATCATTATCCGTGTCAAGCTGGCAAGCTGTGGATTTGTAGACAATGTCAACCTTGCTTGCAAGTTCTTTGTGCTTTACAAATTGTGTGAGGAGCAGCTTTCCAAACAGGTAGGTAGATAAGTGGGTGGGTGGGTAGGTGTGTGTGCCGTGTGCGCGCGTGCCTGAACTTTTCAAAATGTCACATGTTTCTCTGTGGAGAATAAAGCGGTGCTGGATTTCAATAACAATGAAGGTATAGAGGGAATCAAAAAGAATCAAAGGACTAAAGCTGGCAAAAGGGAAATCTTAAAGGAATTTAGATTTAGGTGCAAAAAATTATTAAAAACCCAATGGACTGTAAATGGCAAAGAACGCAGAAATGGCAGGGATACCAAATGCATCTCATGCTTTAGAGTAATTAGCCAATGATAAGTATGTGGTACTGATGGAATGAACAGAGGCTTGGCTTATCAAAGGAAGATGGAAAGAAAATAGCAGTGGTTCTGAAAATTACATTTGTGACTTTTTTTGGAAAAGTGTGGTACAGAAAGACAGCAGTTAGTGCTGTTGCTGCATAACCCATATAACCGTGGTTCATTCTTGATCGTGCATGTTGTCTGTGTTTGAAGTTGTACATTCTTCCCGTGACTGCCTGGATTATCCCTGGGTGCACATCCAGAGATATACTGATCAGTTAAACAGCCACAGTAAAAGTGTAGGTAGGTAACAGGGTGATTGGGGAGGAGCTGAAGGGCACCGGAGAAGAATGTATTACAAAGAAGCAAGTAGGGCAGTGGGATTGTAGAGAACGTTCTGAGAACCAGTATAGACCCTTTAGGCTGAACAACCTCCTTCTATGTTGTCAGGAAAAAACTGAGAATGTAAAGATTGTGTCACAGAATTGGAAAGGTACCAAAATGACACCCCTGTTCAAGAACAGTGAACTAAAAATAGTAACTATGCGTCAGCCGTTCAGCAGTGGGGTGTAGAAATTTGAGAGGACAAAGTAATATGGACAAGACATGAAAGTTGATAGTGCTCATCAAGAGATGAAGGCATGTCAATCTTATCTGAACTGCTTGGAGGAGATGTATGATTAGGGAGATGAACAATTTTGTTTCAGTTCTCCAGCATCTGCAGAATTTTGCTTTTGATCAAAGTAAAATTCAGCAGAACTTAAAGCCTTACTTTATTATGTCCAAAACTAAAATCACAGACACAGATTAAGTTTATTAAAATTCACTGCAAGCTTTCTCTACCTCATCATCATTACTGTTGGTTTCAGGTCCATTATGATTTTGGACTCCGCAATATCTTGTCGGTTTTACGAACTCTGGGAGCCATCAAGCGGGCCAAGCCTGAAGATACTGAATCTACCATAGTCATGGGAGTTCTTCGAGACATGAACCTCCCCAAGCTGGTCGTTCAGTTTTCTAGTTATTTGTTTAATTACACTTTAAGGAAGGTTTTACCTTTCATTTCATAAAATTGCAGATGTACTATGACCTAGAAATGATATTAGGCACCATTTATGTTTGAGCAATTAATATGCATACCATGGAGCTGGTCCATGGGAGCAAAATTGAGGGAGATGGAATTGTCAGTTCATTAAGAAAAGAAGTTAATGATGAAAAGGAAGTATGCTGCATCACAGTTTGTGATTTTTGTCAAAGGTACTGTATTCTTGGCTTATGTGTGGGCAGAAAATGGAGTTTTTGGGATTTACACCCAAGGTCTTTCAACGCATCAATACTTCCTAGTTTCGTGCTAGTTACTCTATATGTCCAAACGGAATTTGATCTCCTGAAGTGCATTACCTTGCACTTGTTTGGAATAGATTCCATCTGCACCATTCTGCCTGAAGAAAAGGACTCATGTTTATTTCAGTAAATGTTGGTCAGAAGTAAATAGTCAAGGGAGAAAGTATATGAAAACAGGTAAGCACTCTGCATAATGGTGAGCATACCATTACATTTTGATAAGAAAGATTCTGGAAACAATCTGTGGGCAACTTAATATGTATCTAATTTCAGTACAACTTTTTGTGCAGATATGCTCTGAACAGGTTCAAACATTTAGATGTACAGAGAATGTTTATAACCCCCTAGTCCAAAAGCAATGGCACTCTCCTGTTGTTTCCATCAAAAGCCCAAGTGACAAATGGCCTGTAGTTTGTATTCCTATCTAAAGCTGCAGTACCAGATCTAAAAATTTTCTGAATATCAAAGGACTTGACTTGTGTTTTAAAACATCTCTCACTTCTTACTTTTGGTTCTAGATTGATGAGGATGAACCACTGTTCCTTAGCTTGATAGAGGATTTGTTTCCTGGCAATCAGTTGGATAAGGCCAGATACCCACAGTTTGAAGCAGCTATTGACAAACAGGTATTGGTGATTTATTTAAATTCAAATAGTTCACAAAGGCACAAGACCCATTCTTAGTGCCCAAAACAAAAACTGTGGGTAGCGTAGAGGTTAGTGTAATGCTTTTACAGCACAGCACTCACCAATCAGGGTTCGATTCCTGCCACTGCCTGAAAGGAGTTTGTACATTCTCATTGTGACCACTTGTGTTTCCTCTGGGGGTTCTGTTATCCTCCATTAGTGAGTTGTGGGCATGCTATGTTGGTGTTTGTTGTCTACCCTGCATAATCCTTGATGATTTGATTTGACACATTTAGCTCTATGTTTTGATGTATATGAGTCAAATAAAACTAACCTTTAAAATTTTTTTTTAAACTAAATGAACATGCTGGAACTGATATAATTTCAAAATAGAGGACAAAATTTAAGGAATAGAGGAATAGGAGGAATAAATATTTGAAGAAATTGAACAATTTAAGTAGTGAAGCTGAATATTATGAAGAAAATTGGAGCCCAGGAATTTCACAAATACCATTACCCTCTTTTCAGATTGAGGATGCAGGTCTGGTGAAGCATGTACCCTGGAAACTGAAGGTTATTCAGTTGTTTGAAACACAGCGTGTTCGACATGGTATGATGACATTGGGCCCAAGTGGTGCTGGAAAGACAACTTGCATTCACACTCTCATGAAGGCTATGACAGGTAGGAATTAATATAATAATAATCAGTTAAGAAATTGTTATTAGTAAAATGTGGCACATTAACTCAGAAAGAGTAAACAATGGAAACTACCTCTGGAGTTGGAGATAGGGAGAAGAAGAAAAGGGAGAGAGGTGTCAGAGATGGACCAAGTGAATTTGAAGCAGAGGTGTAAGTTAGAAGGAAGGTTGATAAAACTAATGAGCTCAGCATGGATGCAGGAATCCGTACCAATGTAGACATCACTGTTGCTGAGGAAGATTTGGGGAGGGGTCCTAGTGTAGAACTGGAACATAGAATGTTTGAAATTGCCAGTGAAAAGGCAGGTATTGCTAGGGCCCATAGAGGTGTCCATGGCTACACCTTTGGTCTGGAGGAAGTGGGAAGAGCCTAAAGAGAAGTTTGTGAGGGTGAGTTCTTCCAGACAGAAGAGAGTGGTGATGGAGAGGAACTGGTTGCGTCTATTGTCATGCAGAAAGTGGAGGTTCCTTAATGTCTTCATGATGCAGGATAGAAGTGTATAGTTATAGGACATCCATGCTGAAAATAAGATGGTTGGGGCCAGGGAAATGAAACTTGTTGAAATGGTGGAAAACATCACTTATATGAAGTGTTGCAGATGTAGGTGGGAAGGGACTGAATCAAGAGGGACAAAATGTGGATGTTAGTTCAGTGGGGCAGGGTCAGGCAGAAAAAATGGGCTACCAGAGCAGTTAAGTTTGTGAATCTTGAGCAGGATGTAGAAATGGGAAGTATGGAGGTTGGGAACTATGAGGTTGGAGGCTGTAGATGGGAGATCTCCAGAGGTGATAAGGTCGGAGATGGTATGGGAGACAATAGCTTGATACTTCTCAATAACAGCACTGTTATTGTCTACAGGTTTGGTGGCCAGGCTGGGATTGGTACAAAGGAGTATGTTCAGAGGGAGTGAGGTTGGTGAGGAGAGTCAAGAGAGTTGTTGTCTCATTGGCACATAAGATCTAGAGTGGGCTGAAAGTCAAGAAGAGGAAGTGGGCTTGAGGAGGTTGAAAAGGGGTCATCACTTGGGGTGGTAGGGAATCCTCACCAAAGAAGTAGACGTGAAGGCAACAGAAAAAGAGCTTGGTGTCATGCGTGTTGTCCTTGTTGAGGTTAAAGGTTCATTTTATTTTCAAAGTACGTACGTATGCAGAATACACCTCTGAAATTTGTCTTCTCTAGATAAACATAGAATACAGAAATACATATAAGTAGTTGAAAGAAAGACATCCTTCCACCCCTCCCCGCACAGAAAGAAAAAGAAACAGAAACTCACAAACCCAAACTCGCCAATCCTTCCATTGCACTAAAACTAACAGATCACCCAAGCCCTCAGCCCACCAATCCGCAACAAGAAAGAATAGGCAAGTACATGAAAAAACATAGAACTGAAATTGGCCAATATGAACTACAGTCCAATCCATAAATCTCAGAATTTCGACAACATCTCCAAGAGCATTGGGACTCAGATCCTTGAACCAGTGGCCCCTCTGACTCAGACCAGCAGCCTCTCCGATGGCAGCAACTTGGACCAGCAGCCACACCGAGGAAAGCAACATGAATCAGCGGCCTCGCCAAGGAAAGCGACATGAAGCAGGAGCCTCTCTGAGAACCACTTGCTCTCCTCCGCATTTGCCCCGATGTCTCAATCTTCCTCAATGTATTAATCCGCAACAAATGTAGTTGATCATGGACCCTCATCTCATCTCTGAGCTTCTCCCCATGGTAGCTCGTGCTGGCATTTCTTTCCTGGAGTTTTCTGAGGGACAGCAGAGTACTAGCTCACTCCATCGAATTACAGACTGTAAGTCACAGGCTCCAACAGTTTCAAAATAAAATTAAGATAAAAAGAATAAGTAGAAGATGTAGAAAAGCTGAAATGATTAACTATCTGGAAGATGCCGCTTGAGGAATTGTTGCTCGCTGGCACCATCTTGACTGTGCAGGTGCAGTGGGGAAAAGGTAAAGCCCTTGCTGAGGACAGAATGCTTTGTTTCAGAGAGGGGAAGATTGTAGGGGCTGGAGACAGCATATGGCAGAGTTTGGAACTGGGCAGAGGGTTGGAAGTGTCAGAGGAAGTGGGGTGGGAGGAAGATGTAAGCTCAGGAGTGAATGTGGAAACAAGGGCCAGAGAGGAGCTTGAAAGACTAGGGGTGGGTGGGGAGTAGTGGTGGAGAAACAGGAGCAGTAGGACTCAGCAGGAGTGAGAGGGGTCTTGGCCTGGAGGCAGCAGGGGCTGTGGTGTAGAAAGCAGCCATGAGTAGTATTCTGGAAATGTGTGAAAGTCCACACCACTCTCAAACAGGATTTCATAGAACACTATTTTTTATTAATTCCTATTGAAAGAAACTTTGGTAGAAAATTCCCAGGTTTCTTTTTTCTCCCCCATTAATTAATTTTGGAACACTGACTTTGTCATTTGTTTTCCTCAGCATTGATTAGGAATAGAATGTACAGAAAAGCAGCTTGGCATCACATCATAAAGACACAGTTTCATGTAATATATCAGTAAACATTAGTTTAAGAGTTTATGCTATGTCAGGAAAATGTTCACAATATATTTATCAAAAATAAAACACAATGGAATAAAAGGAAAAGGCTGCATGGATGTGGAATGGGACAAAATATGTTTTGTTTCCTTAAATCAGAAATCTGGATATGAAAGAGATCTCCAGGGATCTTTATCAGGACCATTACTTTTAATATGTGTCCATAAAGTGAAAATATTGAAAACCTGCAGGAAATGTGGAAATGAGGTAAGCAATTAATAGGTTGGCAACAGGCTTCCTGAGATCATTGTCAAGCAAATGGAAGTGGGCAGATACATGATAAGTAAAACTAAAGGCAATGGGCATCAAAGGGAAGCACTTCAGTTGCTGGAGTCATACCTCCGACAAAAGAAGACAGTTGAGATTTCTTAGTCTATTATCCCAGTCCAGAACATTACTGTCGGAATTTCCATTTCCTTTGCCTTTTGGAAGCCGCCTCACACTGCTCTGCTGATTGCCATGTCTTCCCGATCTGTAGTAATGAGTTCAAAGGGTGAAACTTAGTATAGTAATTGGCTAATTCTAAGAGGGATCACAATTGTGACATATCCTGTGGCCTTGGGCATCCACTAGTGTTTGAAATTTCTCAGCACACTTGTGTAATGCTTTTGCATCAATAGTGTGACAACATTAACTGATGATTGGTTTAAAGAATTCACAGTTGTTTTGTCATGCTGTAAACCCAGAATCTTCTAATCTTTTTAATCCCTCTTGGTATTTAGGAGATGTTCCTAGTCATCCTCACTGGTAACAATGATGCCATCCAGGTAACTGGGCAGCCCTTGCAGCACCTGATCCATTGCTTTCTGGCAGAGAGCCAGTGCAGATGCTACTCCAGAAGTAAGCCTATTAATACTCCCTTTGTGAGTGTTTGTATTGAAAAGCACTTTGCACTCTTTTTTCATCTCCATCTGTAGGTAAGCCTCAGCTAAGTCCACTTTGCTGAAGCATTTTCCTACAGAAAGGTTTGGAAAGATGTCCTCTATCCCAGGCAGAGGATATTGATATACTTTCAGTGCTGGATTGATGGATACCTTAAAAATCACCACAGATCTTGACAGATCCACCCTTCTTGGCTACTGGCACCACTGGCGTTGACCACAAGCTCCACTCAACCTTGGAGAGAAACCTCCATGCAATCTAGCTCACTGGCTACTTTATCATGGCTTCATAAAACTTGGGTATGGCACTTTCATTTACCTATTTTACCTTTGATATGTTTCAGTTTTCCAATACCACCCTTGAACACTGCTGTGGCATCATCCAGTACCTTCCTTAATTCGCTTTCAGTTGATTATTGCAGAGGATGCTGCATGCAAATGGTGGATGGATCTCCAATCAAGTTGTAGTTTTCTCAGTCAATTACACCCCCACATTACTAGCCATCCTATTATTTACCACATACAAGCCCAATGTGGCTTGTTGGTTGTTGTATTTCACTGTTATGAATGGCATTACCAAATTTTGTTCATGCTTATTTTCATTCCTGACTGCAACTCGCTTGTGTCTCTGGCTGCTGTTTCTATAGATACAGTGATTTCAACCGTTCTTTTCAATGTGAGTTATGCTTCAGGTAGGAGCCATTTTTGAAAGCTTTCTTGTAAGATTCTACAAACTACGTAATCTCACAGTGCATCATTAAGCTTATCACTGAACTAACAATGCTCAGATAATTTCTTCAGTTCAGCCATGTACACTGAAGTGGATTGCCCTTCCTTTTCATTCTGCTTATGAAATCTAAAGTGTTCTGCAATCAACAATGGTTTTAGTTCTAAATGTTCCTGCATTACTTTCATGATATCGGCAAAGCTCATTTTGGCTGATTTGGTTGGAGCAATTAAACTTCTAATATACTCCATTCTCTTACACCTATTGCACTTGGTAACACTGGCACTTGTTTTTCATTTGCTTCAAAATACTGTTCAATTTGTTCAGTTATCCATCAACCAGTTATCTTTCGTGCAATTGAATGTGTCTATCTTTTCAATGCAGCTGGCTATTCCTGCTTTTCAAAAAAATATATTATCATCACCCAGTATCCACTGTTTATAAAACCATGAATTTTGTCTGTTTTCTGCCTTTTTAAAAAAAAACCTTAAATGTCTTTCTTCCCCTTCTGAAGAAGAAAACAATGTGTTCCGTTATTTTTGACTTGAATGTCTCTGCTGTGCTTCAACAGGTAGGTAGCCATCTCAGGTTTGTTTTAAAACTTCTTCGTTACTGCTGTTATGTTTAGTAACTTCAGAAACTAATTGATGGAAAAACACAGGAACCCAGGGAATGTGTACGTTTCATTTTTACTTTTGCGGTTAATGATGTGGTGGCGTAAAAATGTATGCCATTCATATACTTTTACAAATAACCCATAATTAATTATTTACACAAATAAAGAATGCTTAATCAAACAATACAGTTATAATATTACTGATATATTAAATACACAACAAGTACATACAGTAGCTATAGTTGCAGATCAGAGGCTGGGTACTTTGTGAATCACCTCTTGTTACAGCCCTAGGTCCTTTCCACCACTTACAAGAAGCATGATTGGATACTCTTGACTTGCCTGGATGAATTTAGGACAAAGCTGCCCTCATGATTGTCATTCCATCGCTTACATTAAATATGAACTCCTTACACTGTTTGTGCTTGTTGGCTAAAGTGTGTATCATCCACAAAATGCAATGGGTTATTCAGATAGGCCACTCCTTCTGCATCTGCTAAATCCATGTCCTCTATTGCCAAGAGGGACTAAGGCAGCAGATGCATGGGACACCTCCTCCTACAGGTTCCCTGCCAAGTCACAGACTACACACACTATCCTGACTTGAAAATGTATGGCTGTTCCTTCATCCACTGTGGTTTGAAGTCCTGGAACTCCTTCTGTCAGCACTATACTTGCCAGTGAGGGCCAGATCCTGAAAATGAGTGTCAGTGAAGTTTCATCAGCACTTTATACTTACCACTTAGCTGTCAGTGTTCACCTTTAGGCTAATGCTTCCCACTGCCTTTAGTGTGTGTGCCTCGTGAACCTTCTGGTCTCCTACATTTCTCCTCTCTTTGCAGTGAAGCCTTCATTGTACCATTGGAGAGGCTTCCAACTCACTTTCACCCTTGTGATGTTGGAAATATTCAAATCTGTTGACTTCTATTATCAATTCAACTGTATTTGAGTCCACAATAAACATCTATTTTAAATAACACTTTTTCACTCAAGTAATGTTCTGTGATACGGGTTTTTTTTTAAAGTTACTGACTTCCTCACTTATCGCTTTTTACTGAACAACAAGTTGATTTACAACACACTTAAAGATTGCTGGGTGCCATAATCCTGTTAAAGAGTAATCTGCATGCCGCCTGTACCAAGGTTTAATTACATATTTTGGGCCACCTGCCCATTTTCTGGTAGTCCCTCCAATTTACCAGGAGCAAACTTTCAAAGGGTAACCTGAAGAAAGATTTCATAATGCTTCACCGCCAGTTTTCCATAATTCTGGACAATAGGGGCCAGGCACTTTGCTGAACCAATTCAACAACAAATTTAATGTATTTTTTAGATTTGGAGATACTGCACAATAAGAGGCCCTTCCAGCCTATCAACTCAGATAGCCTCAGTTCCTAGTCTCATGCAGCGTATGCGGACATAGAGCTGAGTTCCCTCCATTAGGTGATTATATTGCCTTATTTGATCTCCACATTGATAATTCTGTTGAGGCTTGTGTTGAACTATGAAGTTAAATTCTATTAATTTATTTCTGTGAGGAACTGATATGAGCTGTTCAAACACACTCAGTGGCCACTTTATTATGTATACCTGTACACCTACACATTAATGTAAATATTTAATCAGCCAATCATGTGGCAGCAACTCAATGCATAAAAACATACAAACATGGTCAAGTAGTTCAGGCCATACATCAGAATTGGGAAGAAAAATGATCTAAGTGACTTTGACTTATGGAATGATTGTTGGAGCCAGACGGAGTGGGTTGAGAAACTGCTCAGAGACTGCTTGATCTCATGGGATTTTCATGCACAACAGTTTCTAGAGTTTACAGAGAAAGGTGCTGAAAAGGAAAGAAAATCCAATGAGCATCAGTTCTGTAGTCAAAAATGCCTTGTTAATGAGAGTGGTCAGAGGAGAATGGCCAGACTGGTTCAAACTGAAAGGAAGGCAACAGTGCCCCTCTGTTGCTTGAGGTAGAACATGGATGTTGTGCCCTAGCTGAATTCATTGTTGATGCAGCACCATCTGTGGCTGATGAGAACAATGCAAGAGTGGCAGTTTCTGTTGCAAAGATCACATCTATAAGTCGTCTCAGCACCGCTGGAGCTACAGTGTTCCTTTCTATGGGCCTGTTTGTCTTCTGTCACTTTCAGGAATTGTTCTTCATCTGAATTAAGGAATTGTTTTCGGATGCTTCTCCATCTGGTGTGGTTGGCTGCAAGTTCCTCCAGGACTCAATGTTGATATCTGGCACCGTCATGTCCTGTTTGCAGACATTCTGTAGTGTATTGCGGGTGGCCAACGGTTCTCTTGCCTAAAGCCAACTCACGTAGAGGATGTCCTTTGGGATGCCGCCATCCTGTGTGCAGCGGACATTGCCCAGCCAGTGCAGCCTGTGCTGCTGGAGCAGGGTGTACACGATACGGAGGCCAGCACAAGAGAGAACCTCATCATTGTGTACTCTCTCCAGGAGATGCCCAAGGCATCTTAAATGGAAGGTGTTGAGCCTTCTGTCCTGCTTAGCATGTGATGTCCAGGTCTCGCTGCCATACATATAGCAGTGTGCTGGTGATACAAGCTTTATACACCAACATGTTTGTTTTGATTGAGGGTTTGGAGTTCTCCTAGACTTATGTAGTGAGGCAACAGTAACTCAAATAACCACACATTACAACAGTGGTGTGTCAAAGAGCATCTCTGAATGCAGAACACATCAAACCTTGAAGTGGATGGGCTACAGTAGCAGAGGACCACAAGCATAAACCCAGTGATCACTTTATTATGTATTTTCTGAAATTTTATAACTGGCGAAAAGAAGATATTTGCAGGAGCTTCAGTAAGTTCAGGAATTTAATCCAAGCCCTGGTGGTAGAAAGTCTAGTGTATTTACTTGTGTTTCTTGGTTACTATCACTATCACTTGATTAATCACTATCACTGTTGGAAGACCATAACTGCTTCTTCAGATTCTTGTTGCCTTTGTTTCCCAGAATGTGGTCAACCTCACAGAGAGATGCGAATGAACCCTAAAGCAATTACAGCTGCTCAGATGTTTGGTTGTTTAGATGTAGCCACCAATGACTGGACTGATGGAATATTTTCAGCATTGTGGAGAAAAACCCTCAGGGCCAAGAAAGGTAAGAGAATGTCTGGGGAAGTAGAATGTCAGGGTGTGGGCAGTGGAGCTTATTCACAGAGATTGATAGATTTTGGATATTTGGATATTTTTATTAGAAAATGGCACTGGAAAAAAATGATCAAGCTAAATAGCCCGATCCTGCTTCAATTTCTCATATGATTATATAATTTTGCATAAGGATATAAAAAGCATTCAGTTCTATAAAATATTAATATTTTATTTGCCTTATTACATGTTGAAATTGTTATTAAGTATTCTGTTCATTTAATTCTACCTTGCATGTGCTGTAGGCGAACATATTTGGCTAGTACTGGATGGTCCTGTTGATGCTATTTGGATAGAAAATCTTAATTCAGTTCTTGATGACAATAAAACTCTTACTTTGGCAAATGGAGACCGTATTCCAATGGCCTCAAGTTGCAAGATAGTTTTTGAGCCCCATAACATTGACAATGCTTCTCCTGCCACTGTTTCCAGGAATGGGATGGTATACATGAGTTCTTCTGTACTTGACTGGAAGCCTATTTTGGAGGTCAGTGACTACAACTTGAACAGTAATTAAAAAAACCTTTTGAGGCATACAGATAGAATGATAAAAAACTTGGTTTAGTTTGTCTTTATATTAACAGAAATAGCTTCTTATTTCAATATAGATGTTAAAGTCCAGAAAAGCCTTTACAAGGTTAACCACAAAGCTGAGTTTGTGCACTGTATTAGTAGGTTAGTTAAAGTTAAAGTCTGTCCCGAGCCTTATAGGCTCACCAGGCCAGTGCTTACGTCGGTTTCCGTGGCGTGAAGCGACTGAGAGTACGAGGCTCTTCCCCCCTCCCCCCCCACCGATAGGACGCCAGTCTATTGCGAGATTTGTTATTAGTATGTTGACAAAGCTTATTTTATGTCAAGGTAAACTGTAAAAAAAGTTCTGTGTAAATTGGACATACTGTATTTAATGTAATAATAACAGAACCTGTGTAAGCATGTCTTTAAATGATTTAATTTTCTTATTGATATGGGGTAAAAAATATAGGTTTATGACCCAAAACTCTGCTCTATTGTCAAGAATCTGATAACTGTAAATGGAACTTAGTTATTACTTTCTTTCCACAGCATTGGTTAATGTTACGTTCACAACATGAAGCTGAAATTCTCAAGAAGTTGTATGCAACTGTCTTCCCAGAACTTTATCATTTTAGCATACAGTCCTTAAATCAAAAGATGGAGATGCTTGAAGCCTTTGTCATTATGCAGAGTATTAATATGTTACAAGGTCTCCTACCACCCAAGGTATCTTCTTCTTTGCCTCTATCAGGGTTGAGTATGTTTTGCTTCCAGTTGGTTTTGTTGATTCTGAGAAGATTAGTGTAGTGCATGCTGAAGTCCCTGACTCTTCCACAAATAGACTGAGAGGTGACTATTGGGGTGGGTAGTTTATGAGGTAGTGCCCTCCTTCCACTGATTACACAGGTCCTAAGTGTGTAGTCTTGAGGTTATCAACACCAGGATGAATACTTTCCTCCTGCTGGAGCAGTCATTGTTGTGTGGATGTTGCACTTCTAAAGAAGTTATGAGCACATTCTTGAATCTTTTTCTCTGTTTAATAATCTTCTACAACAGATCTCACATTAACAGTCGGTTTCAGGCACATGAAAGACATGGTTCAGAATTTAATTTAACTAATAAAAGCGTCATAATACTGCTAAACAATGCAGGAAGTATGTTTGGTTCCCACACTAACTGTAGAGTTGAGATTAATAACAATAACCCATTGCTCTGGTTAGCATCTACAACAGAGTGGAGATGCTCCTGCTCTGAGACACTCGGCCATTTACTATGTCAACCAACTAAACAACTGAGGGTCTCCAACACTAAATACCAACTCTAAAACATGTTTTGCCCAAAATGCCAACTGAAAGTAACTGAAAGTTTCACTGCTGACTATTAAATCTAAAATCCATGGTGATGAGAAATGCTGTGGTGTCTGCCAGATTTTCCCATTATGTGAAACAGATCAGTAACTTCCCAGGAGAAATGGCAAACCTTCTGAAAATGGCAATTTTATTAGACTACAATTATGCCTAAAATCTCTGAGAATTGCCCTCTAATCTCGCTCAAAATATTTTCTAGTAGGAACATAGAAACATAGAAAACCACCAGCACAATACAGGCTCTTCAGCCCACAAAACTGTGCCAAACATGTCCTGACCTTAGAAATTACCCAGGATTACCCATAGTCTTCTAGTTTTCTAAGGCCCATGTACCTATCCAGGAGTCTCTTAAAAGACCCTGTCGTATCTGCCTCCACCACTGTCGCCGGCAGCCCATTCCACGCACTCACCACTCTCTGCATCAAAAAAACTTACCCCTGACATCTCCCCTGTACCTACTTTCAAGCACCTTAAACTGTACCTTCTGGTGCTAGCCATTTCAGCTCTGGGAAAAAGCCTTTGACTATCCACACGATCAATGCCTCTCATCATCTTATACACAGTAGTGGATGAATATTTGTGCATAGCATATTTGTGCTCATAATTCAGAAGAATGATATAGCTATGGAGCACCAAGTTATTACTACCAAAAACAAATAACTTTTTTTAGGGGATTTAATTTTTATTGTTAAAACTGTTAAAAATTAATGACTGTTTATTGGTCGCTGCACACCATCGTGAATGAAATTTTATTCTCAATTACATCAATTGAACTTTTAGTCTAGTAATGCAATACAGAAACCTACTGTTTCTTTTGTTAATAATAGTTGATTGTTGATTGTAATTGTAAACTGGACTACCAGCAATGTTGTCAACCCCCCAGGAATGTGTAGGAGTGGGATACTTACAGGCAGGTGGGCACTCCCGATTAACATGGCCAACTGTAAATAGTGATTGTAATACGAGGAATGACTAGGGCGGTAACCTTGAAGTTTAGACTTGGTGTACAGTGACTGTGTTTGTGGCTGTCTTTTTAAGTTGAAACTATTCTCCATTGTATCATGGAACATAATATTTTAGGAGCAGACTGGCGAGTTCGACCAACAGGTACTGGAACGGTTGTTTACCTTTGGCCTCATGTGGAGTGTTGGTGCCACTCTAGAGCTGGATGATAGAAAACGGATGGAATATTGGCTGAGAAATCATGCTTCTATCAAATTAGATATGCCAGAAATGTCTTACCTTGGTGAAGAATCAATGTTTGACTACCTTGTAGACCCCAATGGTGAGTCACTTCTAGTTTTTAGCAGGTGGGGAGAAGATATTGTAAGTCTGGAATATATGATGGATACTTATTGCTTGGAAATTCTACCACAGAGTTAATGACCAAGAAGGGGTATCGGGCTGATGCAAAAGAATATTGGAGGTCTTTGCCCTGGCCCTGGTCCCTTTTATCTCTAAGAGCTCCAAAGGGTCTGAAGGGAGTTTTCTTTATCTCCCACAACAGCTGCCTCTGGGAGATATCCAAACACTCAGTCAAAACAAAAGCAATAAACTGAGTACATTTGAATTGCATCGCTGAGAAGTGCAGTGTCAGCATACTCAATGGTAACCTTCAAAAGGCTGATATCTGAATGCTTGAAGAAGAAAAATATAGTAATATAAGCAAAGAGATAGTGAGTAGGATTAATTGGTATGTTACAGAGTCTATGCCTATTTTACTAATTGAATTATCTCATTTTGTACTCTGTTACTTTACGGTAATCTAGTTTCCTGAATAGAATGAAATTAAACATATAAAACTTGACGATAACTAATTCAGTAGTATCAACATGTCTATAAGTGCCTAACAATAATTTGTTCATTTTTTGTGATAAATCTCAGTCATTCATTTAGCAATTGCTTTTGTTTTACAGGTTGCTCAGTAAATTTATTGAAATAACATGGAAATAAGTCACCTTACATTAAAAAGTTGCATCAACTGTTTCTTTGCGGTTGTGTTTATGTTAAAGCATTTCTTAGTGATGTTGGCCTTCATAGTGCAAGGGTTTGAGTGCAGGATGCCATAGTAAAGGTGTCCAGGCCTTGAGGAGATTTCACTTTGAGTATGGACTCCTTATCCAAAGAAGGATATTGTGTTGATAGTAGTTTTAACATAGCAAGAGAGATTGACAGGATTGAGTTTGTATTTGCCAGAGTTTAGTGGATTGAGAGGAGACCTCACTCTTACAAAATGCCGATGGGACTGGAAATCTAGCTATTGGATATTCCTGATTGCTGAAAACTAGCACTCACAGCCCGAGGTGTGCAATTTAGAATTGATATGAGAAATTTCTTCACACAGTAAGAGATAAATCATAGAATTCTTTGTTGCACAAAGCAGTTGAGGCCTAATTATTAAGTGCATACAAGAAGGATTTAGATCCCATTCCTATGGGTAAAGAATGGGGAGAAAGCAGGAACGGTATACTGGATTTGGAAATAGACTCAAAGGGCTGAATGGCTTGCTCCTGTTTTCTTTGATTTTACATTTCTGTGTTTCACAGGGAATTGGATACACTGGAGCACACAGGTAGAAGAGTACATTTATCCAATAGATACCATTCCAGAATATGGATCAATTCTCGTGCCAAATATTGATAACATCAGGACTAATTTTCTCATTCATATTATTGCTAAACAGCGCAAGGTATTTCAAACTTACTACCTACTACTGGTTGGTTTGTAATAACTACTTATCATATGGGAGTAGAAATACAGGGCACAGGATATCAACACTAGTTGAAAATCATAAACAAGGGAAAGTCTGCAGATGCTGGAAATCCAAGCAACACATACAAAAGCTGGAGGAACTCAGCAGGCCAGGCAGCATCTATGGAAAAGAGTAAACAGTTGACATTTCAGACCAAGACCCTTCATCAGAACTGGATCGTAATTCAGATTCTTCCTGCATTAGGGCAGAGTTCATAATGCAGATCTTTCCTGCATTAGAGCAGCGTTCCATTCCTGGGCAGTTCACAAGTTGGAAATACAGCTGCAAACTGAGTTCCCAGGTAGCAGAGATGCTTGCAGCCCCTCAGCTAGCGAGCAAATCCATCCTGCCAATTTACCAAATGCTGGTTTGTTATATATGGGCTGTGCATAAGTCAGATGTTCATAAACTGGGGAGGACCTGTAATGTAAAATAAAAGCAGAGAACACTAGAATAACTTGGCAGGTCAGATGGCACCTGATGACAGCCATTCATGGAATCCAGTAAAGTGAAAAAAAAAATAGATTTTACATTGTAGTAGGGGGAAGGGATAGAGAGAACAAAGTCATGAAGTATAAACCAAGATTGTCTAGGTGATACAATACATTTGGTGTCATCTAGTTAGTAAATGAGTGAGATCAGTTGTGAGGGCCTCTGTTGGTCAGAGTTGACTGTGGATATTGCGTCCTAGCTGTCTAGGTACACAAGCCCGGACAGTACAATATGGGGAGCAAGTTGTTGCCCATGTAGTAAGCTCTCCCTCTCTGTGCGACTGATCAACCCGTACCAGCAACCTTGAACTCAATGTAGGACTCCAGCTCTGGATTTTTCCCTCGGGGTTTACTCCCGAAGCCTTCCCCATGAGTGGGTACAGCCACAAGGCAGCGGAGATTTGAGATCAGAGTTTTCCTTCTCCTAGATGAGCTGCCAATCATGGCTGATGAGTTCCATCTGCCTGAAGTGACTGGTTTTAAATGATATCAGTTAAAAAGAAAATACAAAATGACCTGCTGGAACTGTGAGATGCAGACATTGCTAAAAATCTGAAACTAAAGAGAATGCTGGAAACACTCAGCATATCAGGTAGCATCTGTGAAGAGAGAAAAACTGAGATGAGATGAATAACTTTCTGAAATTGTTGAGTTCTAAGGATTGCAGTGTTCCCAGTCAGAAGTTGAGCTGCTGGTCCTCGAGCTCTTTTTGAGATTTGTTGAATCAGTGTAGGATGAAGACAAAATGGCCAGAAAGGGATAGGGTGAAAAATTAATGTGTAAAGTGCTCAGGGACAAACTTTTGTACTGAAGCGAAATGTTCTGCACCAATCTGCCTTTTGTTTCTCCAGTGTAACTAACTAGATAGCACCAGCAGAATGGCATCACTTGGATAGTCTTGCTCTCCAAACTTTATTCTTTCCACTCTTCCTTCTCTGCAACTTGAAAGCCACTTGTTTTCTGATGAAACTTCATTGACTGAAATTTTAAGTATATTTCTCTCTCCACAAATGGTGCTCTTTTAGTTTCAGATTTCCAGCATCAGTAGTTATGATGTTTAACAGATATAATGTATATTTTATTCCACAAGCTGGAAATACATTATAGCCTGTGCTTTGCATGCCATCTCATTTTGCTGTCTTAACATCCTCTTGAATGAATTTAAGGTTTTCACTTCCATAATGATGCATGGAAAATCATTTTTAGCACAGCTCAAGTTATGAAAGAACTTAGTGAAATATTGATTTCAATGGGGATAGTGCAGTTGTGGATATCAAGATCAAGGATTAACTTTATTTGCCATATACATGTATATGTAATAGGAATTTGTTGTGGTGTGTTTGCAAGACATGCAGCAAAAAGACAACATTCCGCAATTATAAAGAATAAGCAGTTATATTAAAATAAAGTTTGAGGTTAATCTGCAGATATGTAATAAAATGTGTATAAATACATAAATACCAGCATATAATTATAATGTGAGCAGTATTATAACAAGTTACAAGTGCTTACAGTGCAGTGTAGTGCAGTAACTGAGGAAATAGAGAGTGTGGGGTTTCATGGGGGGTTAACAGCCTGAGGGGAAAAAACTTTTAACATGGCGTGAAGTTCTTATTTTAATAGCGTTTTATTTTAATTTTGTTTTTAATCATATTGTTTTAATAGAGTAAGGAAATTATGTTAATATTTAAAAAATTGGTTTTATTTAGTTTAATGTTTTATACATTAGTATGTTATATCTATGCCTAACTTAATTTTTGTATTTAATTTTAATATAATTTAAAAATATATTTTTATCACCTACTTAATTTTTAACTGCTTAAAATGCTTCTGAATGTCTGATACATTTAAAAGCTTAAAGATCCATAACATCTTTGGTGCTGGCAAAGAGGGAGAGAAGCTTTTGCCACTTTCAAAGCTTCTAAGGGCTTTTCTACAGTGGACTGATAGCCCTGCAATAAAAATAGTGAAGTAGTTCCCTGTTTCCTTACCATGATAGAAAGGCTAAGTCCTCTCTACCATCAGTGACACTGGCTTCTGATCTTGCATCATGATACCTATTAGTTCAGGTTCATCTAATTAAAGTATTTTTAGTGGGTGGATCATTAGGGGGGAGGGTAGGTGAACTACACGAGAAGGGAGCTAAAGTTCTGTAGAAGTCAATATTAAACTGCTTGCTATGGTCTTATTTTGGTGGCTTCCAGTCCTTAGCTCAGGTGTTTTTTTGGGTTCCAGTAGTATCTTTTCATGTCCTGAATGCCACTTTCATGTCAGCGTTTGTACCTTTAGGGGTGAAAACCATGGCAATTTTGATTTGGCAAATTAACTTTTCTTCAAGTATTTTCATTAAGGAATTTTGCCCATTCTTGGTCCCTACATGAAAACCCTGACTCTCCTTCTAGAGGGAAGCCTAGCAGTTAATTAATTTCCTAATCCTTTTTCTTAATCCTAATCCATTTTTCTTCTCAGGCTATGAGAAAATATTGAACGGTGATAGCTTTCATTGATCTCTTTTCATAGGGTGTACTTTTGATTGGTGAACAAGGAACTGCTAAGACGGTGATCATAAAAAGCTACCTATCCAAATACAACACTGAGACTCACCTGCCCAAAAGTCTTAATTTTTCCTCAGCCACTACACCTCTACTGTTTCAGGTAAAGAGCAAAAATAAATTAATACACTTTTGCCATATTTCAGCTATGTAGTATGGATCCTGGGGCAGTAATTGTTCCTTTCAATGTTGTCACCTCTTGAAGGATTGTTTAGTGTGACTATCTGTAAGCTTATGATCAGGGATAGATGGAAAGTTCCAGAGAAGCTGTTTTGGAGAATAATGCCTTTTATCTCTATCATCTGTTTCATTAACAAAATACCTTTGATTATTATTTAAATTGCATTAATTCTAGCATCTTAGTAAGTAAGTAAGGTACTAAGAGAACATTGAATATTAAGCTTATTGGTGAACTATTTATTGCTCATTTGATTTTGCAGTAGCTCCAGTAAAGTTATCATGATTCTTATTCTTGCATAAGTATCCCTTTGTTACTGTGATAAGCAGGTGAACTACAGATCTTGTTGAAAATACTGTAGCTTATAAAATGCAAGAATAAATTAAAAGTCTTTAAAAGTAATTAAACGTAATTCGTGTAAAAACTAATTCAACTGGAGATGCTCGAATTTACAGCAACAATTTGCTGAACAACTTCAGAGCTGATACAGGGTTTTGACTCAAAACGTTGATGATTCTTTTCCTCCCGCAGACACTCCTCAACCTGCAGAGTTCCTCCAGCAGATTGTTTGTTGTTATTGAATCAATATCTGCCTCAATTCCTCTCTGATTCCATTTCACTGCCCATCTTTTAGTATTAACTTTGCTTTTTAAAGTTAAGTTGATCAGCTGGTTTGAGATCTGTTTCTCCATTCAGTACCACCTGAAATCTGGGCTTCTGAATCTTCCTCTACAACTAGATCTTTGCTTTCCTCATGAGGTGACAACAGTTGGTGTGGATCGGGAAAATCTACACTGGTGCACCTCAAGGATGCATGTTTAGCCCATTGCTCTACTCTCTCCACACCCATGACTGTGTGACTAGGGACAGCTCTAATGCCATCTACAAAGTTGCAGCTGACATAACTATTGCTGGCAGATGGTGATGAGGAGGCGTACAGGAGTGAGATAGGTCAGCTGGTTGAGTGGCGTTGTACCAACAACCTTGTACTCAGTGTTAATAAAACCAAGGAACTGATTGTGTATTTAAGGAAGGTGAAGTTGAGGTAACACACACCAGACCTCATTGAGGGATTAACAGTAGAAATGGTGAGCAGTTTCAAGCTCCTTGGTGTCAACATCTCTGAAGATCTATCCTGGACCCAACATATTGATGCAATTACAAAGAAAGCATGGCAGCAGCTCTATTTCATTATGAGTTTGAGTAGGTCACCAAAGACACCACAAATTTCTACCGATGCACAATGAAGAACACTCTAACTGGTTGCATCACCATCAGCTATAGCACATGACCGGAAATAGATGCAGAAAATTGCAACTCAGTCAGCTCTATCATGGGCACCAGCCTCGCCAACATCGAGGACATTTTGATAAGGTGATGCCTGAAAAAGATGGCATCCATCATTAAGGATCCCTGACACCCAGGAATGTTGTCTTCTCATTGCTACCATCAGGGAGGAGGGACAGGAGCCTGAAGACAGACAGTCAACATTTTGGGAACAGCTTCTTCCCTTATGCTATTATATGTCTGAACAGACAATGAACCAACCAAGGAAAACTACATCACTATTTTGTTGTTCTCTTTTTACACTACTTATATAATATATTTTTCTTACTGTATTTTTACATATTGCTCTGTACTGCTGCTGCAAAACATTAAATTCAATGACATATGCCAGTGATATTAAACCTGACTCTGATTCCAAATCAGCTTAAAGGGAAGCATAATGGACTGCAGATGCAGGAGTCTGGACCAAGTTCTATGTTAAATCTGGATAATGGAATTGGACATTTTCAAAGAGTTTTAGATGATATGCTAAACAGCTGAGGAGCCCGTTAGAATTTTCAAATGTCAGATTAACTATGTGTATTTTGACTTTTTCACCAGAGAACTATTGAAAGTTATGTGGACAAAAGGATAGGAAACGTTTATGGACCTCAAGCTGGAAAAGCAATGACTGTGTTTATTGATGATATAAGCATGCCTATTATTAATGAGTGGGGTGATCAGGTAAGAAAAAAATTAACATCAGTTTTCTTCTCCGTTGTCAATTTTTGTATCAGCTTGTAATAGTCATGTTGACTTGTTGACAAGACTGCATTTGGTTAAATGATTATAGTTACTTTCCAATGTGTGACTCCTAGTGACCAGGTTAGAATTGGTGGTTATGTGTCACCCTCACATTTTTTTCTAGCATGAACTGGACTATTTGTAGTAGCAACATTGGATATAAGATTGGATAGACAGGGGCAGTTTATCCTGGAGTGATGGAGGCTGAGAGTTGACTTTATGGAAATTTAATAATCATAAAAGTCTGTAATTATCCACCCTATCTATGGCCCTCATGATTTTATCTCTATAAACTGTGTAGAGATTATAGAGATAAAATCATGAAGGGTGTAGTTGGCTAGATAAATATATTCTTTTATCTAGAGGAAGCAAGCTAAAAAATAGAGGGCATAGATTTAAGTTGAGAGGGGAGGAATTTATAGGGAACCCAAGGGACAGGATGGTGGTAGGTAGATGGAATGGACTGCCAGAGGAGATAGTAGAAGAAGGCACAATTGCAACATTTCAAAAATATATATTTGGACAGGTACATAGACAGGAAAAGTTTAGAGAGATATGGGCCAACCATAGACAAATAAGTTCATGTTTAATTGTCATTGAGCCATACATGAAACACCATGAATATAGCCAAACGAAACAGCATTATGCTGGGGCCAAGTTGCAAAACACAGTACCAACAGTCAGACACAGCACAAGGCACATATAACACATATAAGATAGTAAGCACACATAAGATATCAGTAAAATACAGTCACACAAAAAAATATAGTCCAAGATCCTGAGTGCATGAATATTGTAGGAGTCTGCAGTCCAACACAATCCAGCTTGTCTTCTGCCCACTGAACACTCGGGGACAGCAGTAAATCCAGCTTGGACACTACGCTGTACTGCCTCTGGTGGAAAGCACCAGTTCTCACTCCGATGCTGCTCTTCTGGGCAGCTGTAAACAGGCGACACCATGGCTTGAGACCTAATCCTCCTCATGATTGAGGAATTAATATGGTTAAGTTGGGCCAAAGGGCCTGTTTAAGTGTTGGTGAGTTGAGGTTGTGCATCTTGTAAATGGTACATTTTGCAAGCGTATTGTACTGGTTGTGGAGGGAGTGAACACTTACAATAGTGAATAGTTACTAATGAAGTGGGCTGCTTTATTCTAGATGGCGTCAAGCTTCTTGAATATTTTGAAGGTTATTCTCATTCCAGGCAAGTGAAGTTACTCACACTCTTTCTGCATTGTAGAGCAAACAGATCTTGATGTACTTTCACAACGTTGGATATAAAAGATTACTATTTGCATTTTAAAGCATTTGTATTTCCATCAACATAATGAATATTTTTCCTGCATTGTTGAAATGGAAACGTTTATTGTGGGCTTGAAATTGAGGAAAATAGTAACAGGAAAATGTTAGTGACATAATGTCTTATCGTTTTCTAAGGTAACCAATGAAATCTTGAGGCAGCTGATTGAACAGAGTGGATTCTATAACCTAGAGAAGCCAGGAGAGTTCACACATATTGTGGACATGCAGTTTATTGCTGCAATGATCCACCCTGGTGGAGGACGGAATGATATTCCACAAAGGCTGAAAAGGCATTTCTCCATTTTTAATTGTACATTGTCTTCAAGCATCTCCATTGACAAAGTCTTTGGTAAGTAAGGCAGAATGGTTTGGAGCATTTGACAAATAACATTGCAATATGCCAGCATTCACATATAAACTGCATTAATAAATATTTAACCTGATTCACAAAAATACTGCATTCACAGCAAGGATTAGAAATGTGAAAAGTTTGAAAATTTTAATTTGGTCAGTGTTCAAAATATTTTGTTCAATATTTAGAATTAGTTGGTGAGTAAATGATCTTTTAAGTTAAGAAAGTGTACTTTTTCTGTTATGGAATTATCTCTTGTTGGCTGCAGGTGTGATTGCAGGTGGACATTTCTGCAGACAGCGCGGGTTTACTGAGGAGGTTATGGGTCTGGCAGCTCAACTTGTTCCCATCACACGCAAACTCTGGCAAATTGTTAAAGTTAAAATGCTTCCTACACCAGCCAAATTTCATTATGTGTTCAATTTACGAGACCTCTCCAGAATCTGGCAGGGCATGCTCAGCACTACAGCAGAGGTCATTTGTTGCAAAGAGGTAAAACTTTCTGTTTAATAATGTGGATTAAACAATCAACTGCAAAACAATACACAATATTATAGACCTTATAACAGTGGCAGAGAAAGTATTTACTTATGTCTGGAAAAGTATGGACATATTAGGAAGAGTCAGCATGGCTTTATGTGGCAGAGGTTATCTTGCTAACTATATTGAGTTTTTTGAAGAGGTGACAAAGATGATTGATGAGATTAGGACAGTGGATGTTGGTTATATGGACTTACCTAGGTCAAGCATTCAACATGATTCCTGTTGGTAGACTGATCCAAAATATTGGCTGGGCTATAAAGGACTGAGAGGTAGTATGTTAGAGGTGGTGTTCCACAGGGATCAGTACTTTAACTTCTGTTGCTTATGATAATATACAAGTGATTTGAATGAAAATGCAGATGGGCTGATTAGAGGTGCTATAGACGATGCTAAAGTTGGTGGAGCTGTGGATAGTGAGGAAGGTTGTCAAGTGATACAACAGGAGAAAGATGTGTTGGAAATATGGATGGAGAATGTCAGATGGAGCTTAATCCAGACAAGTGTGATATGCTGCACTTAAGCAGGACAAGTGTAAGAGGGAAATATTTGGTAAATGGTAGAGCCCTTAGGAAGATAAACATACAAGTGGATTTTGGAGTATAAATCTATACCTTCCTGAAAGGTAGTGACCTTAGAAACGGCAGTGTTGTGCACACAAATGACCTGTTATTCAAACATTCCTATACATGCAGTGGCCACTTTATTAGGTACACCGGTACACCTGTTCATCAATGCAAATATCTGATCAGTCAATCATGTGGCAACAACTCGGGTAACTCCACAGTTGAAGGCAGAACTTGAATCTGAGAGGACTCTTACCAAAGCCTTAAAGTGCAGAGTCTACTGCCAACAGCATGTTTAGAATACTAGCTCTGTATGTGTTCTTGTTGGCTGAGAAGAAGACTGGTTTTTAGCTGTGTATATTCCAAATTATATAAAGTGCAAATATAAGGCTGATGTCCAATAAAAATTGTTGACCACACACAGAGGTGAACCTTTGCCTCTGAGTCAGCAGTTGTAGGTTTACAGTTCTATTCCAAAACTTATATTCTAGTTTGACACAGTACTGGAGTGCTGGCAAATTAACTTCCAAAATAGAATCATGTTTGTCTAAAATACTTTCTTCAACCAATATTGCCAATTACAAATGAGCTGGGCTCTAATCAGATAGTAATTAGTGGAATCGTACTGTTTGCTGTGCTTTTGTATAGAGGCTGTGTTTGAAGAAGAATGCATTGATTGTCAAGTAGTTTGAGAATTACCAAGCTTCTGAAAGATTTGCAAACCTTCTTTCCAGTGTGAAACATGACACTTTGGATGCAATGTTTTAAATAGATTCTTCTGAAGCTCTGGCGACATGAATGTACCCGAGTGGTAGCTGATCGCTTTACAAGCTCTGAGGACTGTGAATGGTTTGGTAAAACATTGATGAATGTTACTGCTGAAGAATTTGGGGAAGAAGTGAGGAGTATCATCAATGCAGATACTGAAACCTTCTTTGTAGATTTCTTACGTGACCCACCCGAAGTCACAGGTCAGGACAGTTTTTGTGTACTCATTTGTACCTAGGATGTACAATGCATTTGAATCATTGATCAGAAACAGCTTCTTTCCCTCTGCCATCAGATTTCTAAATGGTTCGTTAACACTATCTTGTTCTTTTTACACAATTTAGTTACTTCTGTAATTTATAATAGTTTTAAGAAATGTGTAACCCTCTCACTGTGCTCGCATACAAATTTGGCTAACAGCCACAAGACTCAGCAAAGAGAAGGCCACCTTTCATAAACATATATGTCTAGGGTCTGTATGATTTGGGGTTCAACCAAATAGGAACGTCATGATGGTCCAGTAAAAGAAACCTTGATTTGAGCGAATGTTGTGTAAATACTGACCATACACATTTATCAGTTGGAAAGAAATAACAGATCGTACTCTGCATAAAATTATAAAGAAAGAATGTTTATTAATTTCAGCTTTATCAAACAGTTATTAAAAGAAAGGAAAAAAAGGGTCCATTATAGCTAAACCAGTCTCAATGTGCACATGACCATTGGAGCTCACCCAAAAGCTTGGTATAGCTGTTATTCATGGTACTGAATTCACATCTCCAATCACTGGTAGAGCTTCTCATCTTGGACTCTTTCATCTTGTGAAGCACCCCGTGCAATTGCATCTTCCCGTTGGATTGAATCCTACAGGCATCTCTCTTGATCTACTCTTTATCACATCTCCTGCTAGAAGACAACTAACCAAACTACTGTCGTTCAGAAAACTTTCCCCCACAACTCTCGAGAACCTTCTCTCACATCCCACAATCCTGAGTGGATGATTCACATTCTTAAGTTGGACAACATGGGTCCTTATCTTAACCAAAGCCAAAACACACTTTCCAGCATGGCACACTGCTTTAACAGAAAAACTGCTAATATAAACTACCCCACAGCATAGCAGTAGAAAAGTTAATCAGGGTATTGCACATAAGAAGTAAAATTAGGCCATTGGCTTATTGAATCTACTCTGTCATTCCATCATGGCTGATATATTTTCCTTCTCAACCATATTCTCCTGCTTCCTCCCTGTAACAGCTTAGTCAATCAAGAACCTATCAACTTTAGCCTTAAATATACCCAGTGACTTGGCCTGCATAGCTGTCCATGGCAATGAATTCCACAGGTTCACTACTCACTGGCTAAAGAAAGTTTTCCTCATCTTTGTTCTAAATGGATGTCCCTCTATTCTGAGGCTGTGCCCCCCTGGTCATAGACACCCCCAATATAGGAAACATCCTCTACACATCCACTCTATCTAAGCCTTTCAACATATGATAGGTTTCAATGAGATTCCCCCCTCATTCTTCTAAATTCCAGTGAATACAGGCCCAGGAGCATCAAATGCATCTCATATGTTAACTCTTTCATTCCTGGGATGATTCTCATCAACCTCCTCTGGACTCTCTCCAATGCCAGCACATCTTTTCTTAGGTAAGGGGCAGTTGCCTTTCATATCACTGACTGAAACTGTAAGTTAACCTTCAGGGAATCCTGCATGAGGACTCCCAATTGCTTTTGCACCACTGAATTTTGGATTTTTTCCACAGTAAGAAAATAATCCACTCTTTTATTCCTTCTACAAAAGGGTGTAACCATGCATTTGCATACAATATATTCCATCTGCCACTTCTTTGCCCGGTCTCCCAATCTGTCTGAGTTCTGCAGACACCCTGCTTCCTCAAAACTTATCTTCCATGCCCCCCCACTTATCTTCTTATTGTCCAAAACCTAGCCACAAAGCCATCAATTCCTTCATCCAAATCATTGATATATAATGCATTATCGACCCCTGTTGGCACACCACTGGTCACTAGCAGCAACCAGAAAAAGCTTCCTGTATTCTCACTCTTTGCCTCGTGTTGTCAGCCAATCTTCTATCCATTGCCAGTATCTTTCCCGTAATAACATTAGCTCTTATCTTGTTAAACAGCCTCATGTACGGCACCTTGTCAAAAGCCTTCTGAAAATCCAAACAAACAACACCCACTGACTCTCATTTTTCTATCCTGCATGCTATTTCCTTCAAGAATTCCAACAGATTTGTCAAGCAAGATTTCCCCTTGCTGACTCTGGCTTATTTTGTCATGTCTCTCCAAGTACCTTGAAACCTCATACTTAAGACTAGACTTCAACATTGTTCCAACCACTGAAGTCAGGATAACTGGCCTATAGTTTCCTCTCTTCTTAAAGAGTGGAGTGATATTTGCAATGTTCCAGTCCTCTGGAACCATTCCAGAATCTAGTGATTCTTGAAAGATCATTACTAATGCCACCACAATCAGCTACCTCTTTCAGAATCCAGGGTTGTAGTCCATCTGGTACAGGTGACTTGTCTACCTTTAAACTTTTCAGCTTCCCCAAGCACCTTTTCCTTGGAAAAAGCAATGACACTCACTTCTGCCCCGACACTCTTGCATTTCTGGCATTCTGCTCATGTCTCTACAGTGAAGACTGACGCAAAATACTTAAGTTTGTCCCCCATTACTACCTCTCCAGCGTCATTTTCCAGTGGTCCGATATCCGCTCCCGCCTCTCTTACTCTTTATATGTCTGAAAATTATTTTTGCATCCTCTTTTGTATTATTATTGGCTAGTCAACCTTCATATTTCATATTTGTCTCTCTATAGCTTTTTCAGTTGCCTTCTGCTGGTTTTTAAAAACTTACAAATCCCATTTCCCACTAATTCTCACAATGTTAAATGCCCTCTCCTTTGCTTTTATGCCGTCTTTGACTTCCCTTGTCAGCCACATTTGCCTCATTCTCCCTTTAGAGTACTACTTCATCTTTGAGATGTATCTTTCCTACATCATTTGAATTGCTCCTAGAAACTGTTCTGCCGCCATCCCTGTTAGTGTATCTTTCCAGTCAACTTTGGCCAACTCCTCTATTATGTAATTCTCTTTACTCCACTGTAGTACTTACGCATTTGGTTTTAGCTTCTCTCTCTCAAACTGCAGGGTGAATTTATCATATTATGATCACTGCTTCCTAATGGGTCCTGTACTTGAAGCTCACAAAATAAATCTGGGTCATTACATAACACCCAATCCAAAATTGCAGTTCCCCCAGTGTGCTTAACCACAAACTGCTCTAAAGAGCCATTTCATAGGCTTTCTACAAATTCCCTCTCTTGGGATCCATCACCAACCTACCTGCATATTGAAATCCCATGATTATCACAACTTTGCTCTTTTTACATGCCTTTTCTATCTCCTGTTGTAATTTGTAGCCCACATCCTGGCTAATGTTTAGAGCTATGTACATAACTCCCGTCGGGGTCTTTTTACCCTTGCAGTTCTTAACTCTACCCACAAGTACTCTGTATCTTCCAATCCTATGTCACCTCTTTCTAAGGATTTGATTTCATTTTTTTTACCAGCAGAGCCACCCCACCCTCTCTGCCTTCCTGCCCATCCTTTCAATACAATTGTATCCATGGATCTTAAGCTCCCAACTAAGATCTTCTTTCAGCCATGACTCAGCGATGCCCACAACATCATACCTGACAAATCTCTAAATGCACTACAAGATCATCTACCTTATTGTGTATTCTGTGTGCATTCAAATATAACACTTTCACTCCTGTATTCATAACCTTTTTAAATTTGGCCCCCTGTTTCACTTTAACTCATCCCACTGTCCTTCCTCACAATCTCAGTATACGCTGCATCTTATTGTATACTAACTGCTCCATTTTCAGCCCTATCACTCTAGTTCCCAACCCCCTGCCAAATTAGTTGAAATCTTCCTAACAGCTCTAGCAAACTTGCCCGCAAGGATATTGGTCCCCCTTGGGTTCAGGTGTATCCCATCCTCCTTCTTCCTTTCTCAGCCACAGTGACAGACTCTGTGCTAGAGATCAGATTGCTGCAGATTCCCCAGCAAGGTCATCCCTCCTCTCAACAGTATCCGAAGGGTTATGTTTTATGTCTTTTTTAATGAGATAAACTTTGTCTTTGCACACCATTGCTACGCAAAACAGCAAATCTCATGTCCTGTAAATCAGGGATAGCGAATCTGATTCAGACTTCCAATATTTATGCCATTCGTGTGACACGTTTACAATTGTAGCTGTTGCTTGACACTAACAAGAGAAAATCTGCAGATGCTGGAAATCCAAGAGTTCCTCCAGCATTTTGTGGGTGTTGCTTGACACTGTTCTTCAGTTTTGATGCATTTTGCAGCAACAGGGGTTCTTTGATTCTTTTTCTGCCCATTTCTTTTCTTTTGTGCACCATGTGGTGAACTACATATACCTGTCTGGACCCCCCCCCCCCCCCGCTGACTGCTCCTGTGGCTCCTCCCACAGACCCCGGTATAAAGGCGATTGGAGGCACAGACTTCCTCAGTCTCCAGTATGTTGTGTGGTGGTCGCTTGCTGCTTGTGCTTTCTTCCAGCCAATAAAAGCCTACCTTAACCCACGTCTCTGAGTTATTGATGGGGCATCACACCATAAATTTTTAAAGAGAAGTGAACAAGGCAGCCACTTACAATAAACAACCATTCAAGCTGATTTACCACTCTGGTGTACATGGCTGGCTTGGCAGGGCAAAGGAATTGAACACTTGCAAACTTGGAATTTATTCTATTGAATATTCAAAAACTGTAACTGTGTTTCTGATATCAACCATCAGTTTTTTAGAAATCCTACTTTATACTTGTGGTCAATGTTTTAAACACAGTGCAGATGTATGTGTATGACCTTGAGTCTCACACCTCACTTGTGTGTGTCTGGAATTCACCTCAGGTTTTTTGCTTATGGTCCGCTGTGTTTCAGTTGAAGTGAGTTATGATTATAGAAGTCTGCTGTTATTATCTATGCTGTTCTGATCATAGAAGCATAAAATCATCACAGCAAAGGAGATCATTTGGCCCATTGAGCCTGGGACAGCTTTGTAGAGCAATCAATCCAGTCTATTTTATTTTTCAGGAGAGGAACCAGAGGACACTGAATATGAGATGCCGAAAGTATATGAGGCTATTGAAAATTTGGAGATCTTGAAAGAGAGACTGAATCTGTTCATGTTCTTATACAATGAGACTGTACGAGGGGGGCACCTGGACTTGGTCTTCTTTGAGGATGCCATAATTCACCTGGTGAAGGTGAGGCAGGATTAATTCATTTTCTCAGCATTGTTCAGTTCCTGCTTTAAAGTTGTGCATTGCGTGATTGTCCTTTATATATGAGTTTGTTTTGATATAATTTGTTGAGAACTGACAGCAATTTTAAAAGCATGAATTAGGTTAGATTGAAATTTGATTTTAAGGTTCAGACTTGGCCCAGTGAGAACACTCTCTTACTTCTGATTTTGAAGAAGGAAGGTTACTCGAGCACGTAAACCAACACGATTATTAAGTGATATGCTGAGGGGAGTGTTGCACTGCTGGCATTGCCTTGTTTTAGATTAGATTAAAATGAAACAGTATCTCCAGTCTTCCGTGGATAAAAGACTGGGCACACTGATGAGGCACAATAGTGCCACAATAGCATAATGCTATTGTGGTACCAGTGATGGCTCCAATTCCTGCTGCTCTCTGTAAGGAGTTTGTACATTCTCCCCATGACCATGTGGATTTCCTCCAGGTGCTCCAGTTTCATCCCACACTCCAAAGATGTACTGCTTCCCGGATTATTTGGTCACATGGGTATAATTGGGTGGCATGGGCCAGAAGGGCCCGTTACTGTGCGGCAGCTCTAAATAAAACAAATAAATTAATTAAATTTTAAAATAACTCATGGTGCAATTCATAGAAAGACATAAGGATTCCCTAAGAATACTAGCTGATGGTTTTCTTCAGCTACTGCACCAAAATAAAAACACTAATCATTTTGATGGGTATTATATGATTTAAGTTTGCTTATTTTTTATTCCTGAGAGATTTGTCAGATTTGACTTGCTGTTCATGGTTGACAGTATCATTAGGGCCTCAGAATGTAAAACCTCAGCAGTTGCTTGTTTCTAACACCCAGGGACAACTCCACCTGAGCTTGCAATGATGTGTGAGGACTTCTCATTTACACTCACTGACTCTTTCAGTGCCAGTATCAGGAGGTGCCACAAAGTCTTTGCCGAATCTATTCTGCAACCTCAGTTTAAAAAAAAACGAAATGAGTTAGCCCAGACCACCACCCTGAACGGAACCCCTTCATGCATGTTTTCTTAATACTTCAGCTTTAGAGTTCACTGCAAGCCTCTGCAGATCAACAATTTTCAGTTCACTCGATCTGCTAGTTTTGTGACCAAACAACTCACACTTGTTCGTCAATCACACTTTATTTACTCGGGCACAAGGAGAACACTTCAGCCCCTGTTGCTGAACTGCTCTGAAGTTACAGCTCAAAATTGGCAATTTTTATACAGGTATTGATCCAACAAAATCTTTGTGCACTTCTGAATCCCATTATTTGTATATTTAAATACCAACAATACATATTTCATGTGTTAATAACTGATAAAATCTACACAATAAAGAATTAGTAAAATAACAGTCCAGTAGTTAGTAAGTGTCAGCAAGCTATCATTAGATGTTAATTTTGGCTTGGTTTGCCTGGTGACTTTTGGTCCCTGCATTGAACAGAAAGGTTGTGCAAAGTCAAGTTAGGTTTTTAAGGGCTGTGTTCAGTCTGGGTGACTGCAGTATGCCTGCACACTGTCTCTATCAGCTTATCATCTTAATTCTTGCTGCAACATTTGCACTAGCCTCTTACTTAATCTAGACCATTTATGGTCTACAAAAAAGGGACTCCTGAGTTTGAAAAGGACTTCTCTGACATGGCTGAAATAAGGCCATGAAATAAGGCTTCCTCTACACTGACTCTGTGACAATCCTGGTGAATCTTCTCTCAACCTTTTCTATTCTAATCCAAGTTGTTCAGTTCTTCTTATCAAAACCATTCATTCCTGGCATTATCTTTGTGAATCTTGTCTGTCCATCTCCTGATGTTTCCGTGCTAAAGAGAGATTTATTGTTACTGAAGATTTAGTGACAGAGGTTGGTGTTAATGAAGATCTTTAAAAGAGGAAGGAGTAATGGAAAGAAAAATGTTTAGGAAGGGTGTTGTAACCACAAGTATGGCTAATAGTGTTGGAATGAAGGGTGCTCTGAATGGAAAGCGCTCAGTTATTTTACAAAATCAAAGGCATTGTTGTGAAAAACGATTAACTTTTGTGGAGTGAAATGTTGCTGTTCGTGCAAGTAATCATATTTGAATATTTTGTACTTAGTATTCATCCCTTACGCAAGTATTTCTACCTATTCTTTCTTTGTGAAAGGTCTGTAATTTTAATCTTGTCCTTCACTTGCAGATATCCCGCATCATCAGAACACCTCGGGGTAATGCTCTGCTTGTTGGTGTGGGTGGCTCAGGTAAACAGAGCATTACGAGACTCACATCATTTATTGCTGGGTACCAGACATTCCACATCACTCTCACCAGGTAAATCTTTAATGACTAAAGCTATAAGGAGATATGTAATAGTTAATAAGCCTAGAGAACTAGCTTTTGCACTGGAAAAGTGCTTAAAAGCTATTTTTCATTGTCTTGAATGGCTTTGGAATCACTTTGCTAGCTTTGAAGTACAATTCCTATTATTGGTAGATGTAGAGCAAATTTTCCTTTTGAATTTTAGTTTATAGTCTTCTATCTCTGATGTTAATCTGCATGCAAGAATACAATAAAGCAGTGCTCCATAATCTGCTACCTTCACATGTTGGAAATAATTTTGGATGTCCACTTCTGTATCTTGGAAGCAACGTATTAATAACAATTTGTATATGGAAATTATATTATACAGACTGCCAATAAGTCAAATGGAACAATAACATTACATTTATGGAAGAATGGAAATGAGCATTATTAGTAGAATTTTAAGTATGTTTAAAGAAAGCATTGATATGTAGGAGAATAGTTACTACAGCTGTGTATGTATAACTTGTGTATATATTCAGATCATACAGTACCTCAGACCTTCTGGAAGATCTGAAGACTCTGTACAAAATGGCTGGACAAGAAGGAAATGGAGTAACCTTTATTTTTACCGACAATGAAATCAAGGATGAGGCTTTTCTGGAATATTTGAACAATGTTCTCTCCTCTGGAGAGGTATGGTACATTCCTTGACACGTCTCAAGACGTGTGGCTTATCATTTTCTGCCCTCAGATATTTTGGAATTTTACTTCTGTCCTTGTTTGTGAATTCTTGAATAAAGGTTTTACCAATGGCATTTCACTTTGTGTGAAGAATTTGCAGGCATTGTGACTACTTGGCTATGTTATACACACTGTACTTCCAATTACCTTGAGGAAATCATATTAATGGTTGGGTCAGCATCGTCATGAATCCACTTTGTTAAACAGAGTAGGATCTGTTTAACAATGTTGATTCAGTCTACCTTCAAAGAGTGATGAATTCAGATGGTAACATTCAGGCCCTAAACGCATGAGTAAGAGCTCTCTGCATCAATGTTTTTATTTTCCTATAACATTTTGTGCCATTGAGAACATGCAGGAGGGGACAATAACTCTGCATCTATGAAACTTAACTTTCCTAACAAAGCAAAATCCTGATTTTAGTGTGGTAACATAGCAAATATTCTTTATTTTGGTTTTATGCCTTGACAACATATACTCACTGGCCGCTTTATTAGGTACACCTATACACCAGCTTGTTAATGCAATTATCTTATCAGCTAATTATGTGGCATCAACTCAATGCATAAACAAATGCAGTTATGATCAAGAGGTTCAGTTGCTGTTCAAACCAAATGTCAGAATGGGGAAGAAATATGATCTAAGTGACTTCGACAATGAAATGATTGTTGGTGCCAGACGGGGTGGTTTGAGTATCTCAGAAACTGCTAATCTCATGGGATGTTCATGCACAGAGAATGATGTGTAAAACAAATCATACAGTGAGTGGTAGGTCTGTGGGCAAAAATGCCTTGTTAATGAGAGAGGTCAGAGAATATACTGGTTCAAACTGACAGGAAGGCAACAGTATCTCAAATAACCATGTGTTTCAACAGTGTTGTGCAGAAGAGCACAACATATTGAAGTTTGAAGTGGATGGGATAATGCAACAGAAGACCACACCAAGTTCCACTCCTGCACCTAACAGAGTAGCCACTGAGTGTACTATAATTGGTGCTAAACACAAAGGGTGAATCCTTACAGTATTTCCAGACAATTGAATGCAAGCAGTGGAAAATTTATGTTCTGAGGGGAAGCATAATATTACTGTAGGATTTTATCAAGTGAATTTCAGGTAGATTTAATGTAATTTTTAAGTTGCAATTACTTTTGTAGGTTTCCAACCTGTTTAATCGAGATGAAATAGATGAAATTTGCAATGATCTTACACTTGCAATGAAGCAGCAGTTTCCAAGGCGATCTCCAACCAATGAAAACCTGTTTGATTATTTCATGAGTCGAGTACGGCAGAACTTGCATGTGGTGCTTTGCTTTTCACCAGTTGGAGAAAAATTCCGAAACCGAGCGTTAAAATTCCCAGCACTAATTTCTGGGTGTACCATGGATTGGTTTAGTCGCTGGCCAAAGGATGCTCTAATTGCAGGTGGGAATCTTTGTGGAGTGTGCATGGCATTATGTAACTTCAATCAAAATTCACAATTCTTACTGTAATTTATAATTTTTATTATTATGTATTGCAAAACAACAAATTCCACGACATATGCCAGTGATGTTAAACCTGATTCTGATTCTGTACAGGCCCTTCTGGCCTACCCAGCCACGCTGCCCGCTAACCTACCAATTTCACCCTAGCCTGATCACAGGACAATTTGCAATGGCCAATTAGCCTACTAGCTGGTATGAGTTTGGACTGTGGGAGCAAACCGGAGCACCCAAAGGAAGCTCACACAATCATAGGAAGACCATGCAAACTTTATTAGAGGGTACTGGAAATGAACTCCAAACTCTGACCTCCCGAGCGGCAAAACTGTCATGTTAACTGCTATACTATCATGGCACTCTAATTGGTTCCTGTACCCCACTGAATCATGAGAGCCGCTGCTACTTCCAGCCTTCAGACATTTAATCATCCATTGTGTTCATTTAACAGTTAAATGTCATTTATTTAAGGGATCAAATACTAAAATGCTGTGCTGACTCATTTTTTATCTTGGACTGGAAACAAATAATCTACTAAAGACCCTTTAATATCCTGGCAGTAATACAATAGTAAGCTTATTAGAGTAACATCAATATACATTTCCTGTATATTTTTATCTACACAAGGACAAGAAATATTCATTTAAAAAATGAATGTAAAAAAAAACCTAATTGCTAACATTTTAAATGGCAGTACTACAACAAGGAGACATCAGATGGATCAGTAAAACAGGATTTGTAAAATAGACTGTGCAGACACTAGTTGGACCTACTTTAAGTGAACACCGAACAATTCAATTTTGCACAAAATTTGTCCACGTTTATTTTGGAGTAGAAAAGAAAAAAGATAATTTCAAATTGCATACTTGGCCCATAAATTATTCAGTAAACTGTTGAAATATAAACTTCCAATTTTCAACTGCATCATGGTCCTACAATATCTGTGATTATTGCCCTCGTCATTCATGACAAATGCCATTTTGGTAATCTTCTTGAAAATCTAATGAATGAAGACGTGGGTAATGACAAATAAGCTCTTCTCAAGCTTCCAGCCGGGTACAGGCATGGGTAATGACATTTGCAAAGTAATATAAAACCAAATTACAGCAGAGAGTCATTTTGCTGTGTGAAATGAAACTTCCGGTATTAAAGTATTTTAAATCACTATGTATGTCGCTTCGTTCACTGCTCTCCTACATCTCAATGGGATGGATTGCTGCAGAAGGGAAAGCTTCAGAAAAGTCCATTGCAACTACAAAAATAACAACTATTTAACAGCAAGCTATTGTTAAGATTTTAAAAAATATTTCTTATTTCCCTGTAGTATCTCAACACTTCTTGTCGTCATTTGAGATTGATTGCAGCTTAGACGTGAAGCAGCAAGTGGTAGGGTGCATGGGTACCTTCCATGACGGTGTTGCAGAGAAATGTGTGTTGTACTTTGAAAGGTGAGTCAGCTAAATAAAATTAATAAATAGTAAATTCAGAGAAAATCACAAACAGGAAATCTGAAATCCTCTCACATCCTCTCGTATGTACTAAGCTGGTCTGTGTTAGTTGTGAGGAGCTAACAGGGATGCTTCATGAGTCATCCACTTTATAGAAAAGTGTAGTATACTTTTTAAATGTAGAAAGGCAATATTTTTCAGAAGGATTTAGTGACGTTGTACACAAATCACTTAGTTATCATTCATGCACAAAGTTATGCAGTGAAACATGATATTTTCCTATATTGCAGCATAGTTAAGTGGAAGTTTAAAGACAGTTTGCCATAACTAATGACACTATAATGTTAGACCAGACCAGATCAACACACTGTAGGAATAAAAAAAAAGGTCACCCAATTTAAAGATCTAAAATTCTTACAAGGCAACAGTGTAAATGCAGTGATAATGTTTCCTCTTAGTGGCCATTTAGAACCATGGGTTACAGTCTCAAGGTAGGGGATTGACCTATCAGTGCTGAGATGAGAAGATTTTCTTTGACCTGGAGGGTTTTGAATCTTTTGAATTCTCCACCCAGGAGGTTCGATAATTGAGTAATGTCAAGACAGATGTTGGCAGTATGTTTTTAGAAATTCAGTCATATAGGAAACTGAAGCCAAAGGGAAAAAATATCACCCATGGTCTTATTGAATATTGGAGCAGGCATAAAGAGCTGAATGGTTCCTTGTGTTTCTATAACTTGTTATAGAATATTAGAATTATATCAGTGTTTGCTGAAGTGTAGATTGCACTTAATGATATAGGAACATCTAAATCAACATGCATCTTGCTTGATGATTCACGTAAAGGTGATAACTTATACTCAGTTAATACAGGAAATAATATAATTTCAGAATTCCAAGAATCCTGGGCCAAGTTCCAGAGCAGTGATTTACTGAGTTCTGTGATTTACTGTGTACGTATTTACTGAACTATGTAGTCCCTAAGATTCAGAAAAACTGTATAGGTATCCATAGGAATGTTGACTTTTTAACTTGAAGCTTGCACAAGTGTCTCTTTAGCCACATGCTGAAGCATATATGCTCAGCAGATATCCTTTATCTAGAATACATCAAAAGAATCTGCTTTCCTTCAGCTCTATTTTTTATTTGACAAGCCCTTCCGGGTCCGATCATTCTGTTGTAGATGCTGCTGGACAATTTCAATTCTAGCCCTTCATTATGGCTTTGCTATTTATTTCAAGTTGAATTGCACTTAAGAAGCATTGACCCATAAGTCGCCTGCATTCTGGCCAGTTGTGTTGTGGAGAGAAGAATGAATTTCATTTTGGTATATATGGCCTGCAATTCTCTGTTAACAATAAGTTGGCTTCTATAGCACACTAATTCTCACAACAGAATTGATATCTACTTGAATGTATTTGTTCTATCTTTCATTAGATATGGGTGCTAATGTTGAAGGTATGTTGGAATTATTATAGACATTTTCAGCACTAACTGAGACAAAGTGATGTTAAATGGTATTCCAGCAAATTTTGTCAGAAATCCACAATTGTTATTTTAGTTCAATCACTAACATTGATTTGCCATTCACAGGTATCGGCGTTCAACCCATGTTACACCCAAGTCTTATCTGTCCTTCATTCAGAGCTACAATACCGTGTACCAAGAAAAACGGATGGAGCTGCAGTCCATGGCCGACAGGTGGTGTAAACTGACTGGACCTGCAGAAAGTGTTCTCTGTCCCTTTTCAAAATCATGTTATGTGTTTATTGTAAAAGATAGAAATCAATAAAGCAGCCTTATGTTCAAGAGCACTTTACAAACACTGAAGTACTTTCGAAATGTATTATTGCTGTAATATAGGGATAGCCATAGCCAGTTTACACCAAGGTAGTATTGAAATTATAAGACAATCTATGTTCAATCAAGGACAATCAATCAGGTTTAGTATCTCCGGCATATCTCATGAAATTTGTTGGTTTGTGGCAGCAGTATATTGCAAAATATAATAATAAAATCTATAAATTACGATGAGTATATATAAAGAATAAATTAAACCAGGGTGCAAAAAGAGGGGAAAACAAAAAAATACTGAGGTAGTGTTAATGGGTTCATTGCATTCAGAAATCTGATGGCAGAGGGGAAGAAGCTGTTTCTGAAACATTGAGTGTGTGTCTTCATGCTCCTGTACCACCTCCTTGATGGCAGCAATGAGAAGAGGGCACGTCCTAGGTGACAGGGTTCCTGAATAATAGATGCCACCTTTTTCAGGGATTGCTTTTTCGAAGATGTCCTTGATGCTATGGAGGCTAGTGCCCATGATGGAGCTGGCTGAGTTTACAACTTTCTACAGTTTTTTCTGATCCTGTGGGGAGGCCTCTCCATACCAGACTGTGATTCAACCAGTTAGAATGCTCTGCATGGTGTATCTGTAGAAATTTGCTAGTCTTTGGTGACATACCAAGTCTCCTCAAACTCCTAATGAAATATTGCCGCTGTCCTGCCTTCTTTGTAATAGTCTCAATATGATAGGTCTTCAGAGATGTAGACACCTATGAACTTGAAGCTGTTCAACCTGTCCACTGCTGATCCATTGATGAAGACTGGCGTGTGTTCCCTCAAATTTGTCTTCTTGAATCCACAATCAAATCCTTGGTCTTATTGGCATTGAGTAAACTTTATTTGTCATTTACGTTTACATGTACTAGAAGTTTGCTGTGGTGTGTTGGTGTGACATGCATAAAAATTTAAGTTATAAAGAATTATTTAAAAATAATGTTGTAAGTATGGATATGGAATAAATGTACATAAATACCAGCATATGTTTATAATGTAAACAGCATTATTAAAAAGTTGTTTAAAGTGTTTACAGTGCAGTGTAGTGATTGACGTAATGGTTAGGATGGATGGGCTGGAGGTTTAACTCGAATCAGGGAAGAAACTTTTAAGATGGCGTGAAGTTATTTGTTTTAATTGTCCTACAGCACTTTCCAGAGGGGTGCTTTTGGGAAAGGCGATTTGCTGGGTAGGTAGCGTCCGTGATGATTTTCCAGCCCATTTCTTTATCCTGGACACATACAAGTTCTGATGTGATTATAGATGGCAGAAAATTGCCTTTTCTGCTGTCTTGACAAATTGCTGCAGTTTTTATGTATTATGTGAGGAAGCTGCACCAAAAAAAAATGGCTGATGTGAAGATGTAATCTATGATGGCAGTGTCGAATTACACCAGTATGTTTTGGGGAAGATGGAATTTTACCTACTGCCTCAGGAATCTCCAAGATGGCACCAGAAAGTTGCGACTCTTTGTATGCAGCTCTGAAGGGCATCATCAAATATTCCCTTTTAGGATTACTGCAGCTGAAATCCTCAGTCATAACTATTGGCACTTAAGTAAGCAACATAATTTTAAGATGTTTTTAATAATCTATCAATCCTCAAAATTGGCAGATCCCAGATTGTAGACTCAGGTCGCACGTGCAGTTCCCCTTTAAGAAAAAGGAGTCAGTGAAAGTGTGCTGGTCTGAAATGTAGTGCTCTTAGACCCCCACTTCCGATTATCCTGCTGGTGAATGCACAGTCTCTAGAAAATAAAATTGAAGGCCTGAGAGTCAGTTTGCTGTACTAGTGGGACATCAGGGACTGCTGTGTACTTTGCTTCATGGAAACATGGCTCACCCCCACCATTTTGAATGCAGTGCTGCAACTCAAAGGCTCCACCATCCACCACAAAGATGGGACAGCTGAGTCCCTTAAAGGTGGAGAAGGCAAAGTATGCTTCATGATAACTCATTGAGGTGCACAGATGTGGAGGTTCTGTATCAGTTCTGCTCAGCCAGCCTGGAACATCTAGCAGTCAAGTGTCATTCTTTTTATCTGCTGAGGAAATTTCCTGCCGTCATCCTGGTACGTTCCACCCCTGGCCAATTTCAAGCAGGCACAGGAGGAGCTGAGCACTGTGATCAGCTGTCATGAAACTGTGCACCCTGAAACCTTCACGATCAGTGCGGGAGAGTTCAACCAGGCCAGCTTGAAGAAGTCCCTGACCATCTACCACCATCAGAGCACCTGTGGAACCAGAGGAGCGAACGTACTTCACCACACCGCTATCTAAATACTTACAGCGCCATCCCATGCCTGGACTTTGGAAAGTTTGATCACGTGACTGTACTTCTACTGGTGTAAAGGCAGAGACTGACTGCAGCACCAGTGGTGAGGACCACAAAGGCATGGCCAAGGAAGGCAGAGGAGTGCTTACAGGACTGCTTTGAATCAGTGGACTGGACAATGTTCAGGCATTCATCTTTGAATGAACATGCCACAGTTGTTACCAATTTCATAAAGTCCTGTGGATGAATGTGTGCTTTCGAGAACATACCAGACATATCAAACCAAAAGCCAAGCATGAACCAAGAGATTTGTAGTCTGCTGAGGGCTAGAACTGTGGCGTTCAAGACCAGTGATTCAGGTTTTGAGGTCCAAGTTTGACCTACAGAAGTATATTTTAAGAGTGAGAAAACAATTCTGATTGAAGTTAGAGATGGAATTGGATGCACATCAGCTCTAGCAGAGTTTGCAGGCCATTACTTCCTACAAGGCAAAACCTAACAGCATGAATGACTGATGTTTCATTCCCAGATAAGCTCAAAGCCTTTTATGCATGCTTTGATTTCTGAATGGACAATGAACCTATGTACACTACCTCACTTTTTTTCTCTTTTTGCACTGTATATAGATACAGATATAGAAATATATATAAAATTGTAATTTATGGTTTTTTCAATTATGTATTGCATTGTATTGCTGCCGCAAAACAACAAATTTCACAACATATGCCAGTGATAGTAAACCTGATTCTGATTCTGAAGATGTATATCCTTTGCCAAGCCTTTCTGATATTCCATAATAAGGTTGATTTAGGAGTAAATTCTGACCAAGACAATGGGAAGAACTCTATTGAACTTGTTTTAAAAGATGCCATGTGTTCTTATCAATGTCGGTGAAAATGTTGATGGCCCCTCAGAGTAACGTTGCATACAAATGATTCCAACTTCAGCAATGTAGCATTCCCTAAATTCTCCACTAGACTAGCAGCCAGCCATCGACCTCCTTTAATTGGACTGTTTTCATTTTGTTGATTAAAGGCACAAATACTGTAGCTTTTCCTCTTTCCTCCAAAGAATGAAGACCGGTTTACAGAAGTTGAAGGAAGCCTCAGAGTCTGTTGTGGCCCTTAGCAAAGAACTTGAAATAAAAGAGAAAGAACTTAAAATAGCCAATGCCAAGGCTGACATGGTAATGAGCTGCGTAACTAATTAATGCATCAACTTCATTTCTTTTGTGTTTCTTCATGTTATTCTCATGAATAGAACTGAATTTTTTGATGATTGTTAGGAAGCTTTTTATCATTTCTGAATTTACTTTGAGAATGATTTTCCTTGCCAGCAAAATACTCCACCATTGCTTTAGTTTCAGTACCTGTGTGCAAGTCTGGTAATCCTTTGGTTAAATTGCATTGCAAGACAGAACTAATTATTGGATGTAATCACATGGCTAATGCTTGCTGTGGTCTCTGCCCATTGATTCTGCAGTGTTTAATAACACTGTCTGGGATGAAGGATTATCATAGTTGTCATAGGAAATGGGACTTTCTCTTATTATTTCCCAAAAGCTTCCTTTCTGGAAGATTTAAGTTTCTAAGTTCAGAATGATCACTTTCAAAAATTCCATCACTAAATCATTAGGATAAATTTCAGATGTATGTTATGTTTGATCTCCTGTGCTTTCAAAATGAATATTAGAATATGCATCTGAAAATTGATTGGAACATCCTATGGAAATGTAACTCTGGCCTTGAATAACAATGTGCCCCCTGACTTTTTAAATTGCTTGAACACACTCTTATATTACACCTTCTGTAAGTACGTTTCAACCCAAATCCCAGTTGCCCAGATTTTGATGCGCACTCCATTCATGCATCACCCCTATGGCCACTGATCTCCAGTATAGCAGTGTCTCATTTGTAGAATTTCTAAATCTGCAGGGTCGTTTCCAAGTTTGTCAGATAACCTCATCTGGCTGTCTTTCATTTCTAGTGCTGTTGTCACTAGCTTGCCTCATTCTGCTAAAGCCAAGTTTAGCTTCAACCATTTCAGCTCCAAGCTCCAGAATTTCCTCTTTATCCAATCTCTTTCCAGCTTAAAAACCCACATCAAGTTCAATATTTTTGAACGTTTCCTCCTTTGCCTTGATGTCAATTTTAACTTACTGGGCTCTTGTGGTGCCATGGGCTATTTCAGTGTGTTAATTACTCTTTGCCTCGTGGACGTGATGGGGAACATGGCCTCCTCTTCTAGTGTAATTTTTTAATGAGTACTAGTTACAGGCAGTCTCCAGGTTAAAACAGAGTTCAGTTCCTGAGAACTGTTCATAAACCCTACCTGTTTTTAAGTTGTAAGTGAACAAAAGCAGCATATGAGAGAGAGTCACAGAAGCAACTGTGAAGGGAGATCAAGGAGGTGTGGGAATTGTGGCTGCTAATGAGTGAATCTGCTCAGTGCTCCCAAGTTTGCTTGGCTTGACTCAGCCCCTGATTGTCATGGCTCAGGAGGGGTGGGGAAAGTAAAGGCATGTGGAAATGGCAGAATGTGTCCACAGCTCTGCAACTGTCAGCAAACCAACCCTGTCTGTCTCCCAAACCCTTGTTTGTATGTACAGGGTGTCCATTAGTCTGGCATTCATAACCTGGAGAGGATCTGTATTATTACAAACATTAAGGCTAGGTAGAAGTCAAGCTAGCTTGAAGGGAAGAGAAAATAAGGATTTAAAATGGAAGGAATAATGGGCTGGATTATCTCAGACCTAGACAGCTGCCTTGACTTGCTGTGCTAATTTCTCACCTGTCCACTCCTCAAGGGATATTCTGTGAGGTGAAGTAGGCATCAAGTGATAATTGAGCCTTAGGAGAGGTACTGGTGCTCCCACCCACATAACACCTGAGAGTCACTATTATAAAGGCACAGCAGTGCCTCTACTTTCTTAGAAGTTTGAGCAGATTTGGCATGTCATCTAAAACTTTCATGAACTTCCATATAAACTGTATGTGCTGTGGAGAGTATATTTGACTGGTTGCATTATGGCATGGTATGGGAACACCAATGCTCTGAAATGGAAAACAAACTACAAAAAGTAGTGGATTCTGCCCACTCCATCATAGATAAAGCCCTCCCCACCATCAAGCACATTTACAAGGAGCGCTGCCACAAGAAAGCAGCATCCATCATCAAGGACCTCCACCATCCATGCCGTGCTCTCTTCTCACTGTTGCCATCAGGAAGGAGGTACAGGAGCCTTGAGTCCCGCACCACCAGGTTCAGGAACAGTAATTTCTCCTCAACCATCAGGGATAACTTCACTCAACTTCACTCACCCTAACACTGAACTGATTCCACAACCTATGGACTCACTTTCAAAGACTGTACAGCTCATGTTCTTGATATTAATTGCTTATTTATTATTATTGTTTTTTTCTCTATGTATTTGCACAGTTTGTTGTCTTTTGCACATTAGTCCTTTACTCATTTTTGTTGTGTGTGTTTTTTCATTGATTCTTTTATGTTTCTTTGTATTTGCTATGAATGCTTACAAGAAAATGAATCTCAGGGTAGTATATGGTGACGTATATGTACTTTGAGAAAAGTTTTACTGTGAACTGTGTTACTGTGATCAGTCACATGAAAGGCATAAATACTTAGTCAGAATCAGAATCAAATTTCTTATCGCTGTCTGTTTGACATGAAATTTGTTGTTTTGCAGCTGCAGAACAGTGCAAATTCACTAATTACAAAATAAATAAATAGTGCAAAATTGTGATTAATGAGAAAGTGTTTATGGACCATTCAGAAATCTGATGACGGAAAGGAAGAAGTTGTTCCTGAATTGTTGAGTGTGGATCTTCAGACTCCTGTACTACTGTTCTGGAAGTAATAATGAGAATAGGGCATGTCCTGGATCAGCAAGAGTCCTTAATGATGTATGCTGCCTTCTTGAGGCATTGCCTCTTGAAAATGTTTTTGATGATGAGGCGGGTTGTACCCTCGATGGAGCTGGCTGAATCCATAATCCTCTGCAAGAGGTTTTTTGAAAATTTTTAAGAGAAATCTAATAATTATTCAAATATATTTTAATACATCAAAATTAATTTAGAATTATATTCATTGAAAATCATACTATAAATGCAAAAGGATTTGTAGATCATATGCTAGCCCTTCGAGGCACAACTTTCTTCAAATCCTTATGATAGTTAATGAGAAGTGTGTCAAGATCCCCTGCAATGCATCATTGTGCCTCTGCTGGGCTTAGTGATGAGTGCAGCAGTGATGCAAATTATCAAGGACCTGATCTCCAGTGAAGTTCACACTCTCCCCCCCCCCACCCTGAAATTTCAAGCGTGATGAGCCATGGATGGCTGAATTCTGGCAGAACCCAGTGTAAGCACTCACCATCAGTGACTGATTTGTCCCAACAGTTTTCATCTGTCGCTAACAGGAACGTAAACAAGTCCTTCAACATGTGTTCAGCTACAAAATGCCAGTACAACTTAATTACAAATGTGCAAGAAAATATTTATGCCTATTTGGGAAGAAGCAGGCGAATGTACATTGGTGGATTGGAAAATTGGAAGGAAATCTAAGATCAGATTCTTTATGTTAAATGATTACTCTTTGTCCTTGTTTTGTAGGTTCTCAAAGTGGTAACTGTGAAGGCTCAGGCCGCAGAGAGAGTGAAAATGGAAGTACAAAAGGTCAAAGACAGAGCCCAGGTGATTGTGGACGGCATATCTGCAGACAAGGCAATGGCTGAACAAAAGCTCGAAGCTGCTAGACCTGCATTGGAGGAAGCCAAGGCTGCCCTGCAGGTGAATGGGCAAGATCTGTGACAAGATAGTATGCAGTTCAAATGAATACTTGCAGTCCATTGGTTTCAAATGTGAACATGTAGTTTTGGTCTTTCTGTCTACAAATACATTTTTAAAATGTATTGTGGTTACTGTGAAACCTATGCAAACATGCAGTATCTCTTTGAATGGACCTTTATCTTCAAAGATAATAAACAGTCAACTTGGTCGACTGTTAATAAACACTCAAATCCACTCTGTGTTTTAGAAATGCTTTGCCAGAATGAGACATTTTAATATTTGATCTGCATCCAAATATGTGAGTGTTTAATATAAAGTGTTTAGACACTTTAGAAAAGCCATTTTATATTGGGAATATGGGGCCAGTTTTTAAAAAATACAAGACGCGATAAAAAAGATACTTTCTGTTTTGTTGCAAAATATTTAGGTAATATGCATATTAGGAATAAGAGACATGGACCAAGTCACCACTCTGCCTCTATGTTACAGAGAAAACAACTCTTCCCTATAGTTTCTACTCCCCAGTTCAGACCACATCCTGGTAAAGCTCTTCTGCACCTTCTCTACACCCTTCCTACCTTAATGTAACAATTTCATCCAGACATTTTGATTTCAATTTACTCAGTAATTCTTTTCTCAATTTTATTTTCTTACAACTATTTGTTAAAACAAAAAGTATCCAGTTTTTATTAACTAACTATTTAATAGTTTCTTACAACTATTTTTACTGCCACAAGACAGTATAGAATGTCACACCCATGCAATGAATTAATAAATGATAATTGTACATGATTGAAACTTTTACAGGAGAAAATGAGACAGAATGTCCATTTTTAGCCTCTAAGCGCCCAGAGCTAAGTCACAGTGACAAACACTCAAAATTTGCTCACATACCTGTTCTTATAGACGGTATATGTAAATGCTCTAGAGAGAGAGCAATGAAATAGGTAGAGTGGGAATCTTATTTTTATTTATTGATGGTAGCTAAACAATTAATCTGTTCCCTCTTAAATACGACAGACAATTAAACCAGCTGACATAGCCTTAGTGCGAACACTTGGGCGGCCCCCTCATTTGATCATGAGGATAATGGACTGTGTCCTGCTGCTGTTGCAAAGGAAGTTGAACCCAGTAAAACTTGATGTGGAGAGGAACTGCATTATTCCATCGTGGCAGGAATCATTGAAGCTTATGGCTGGAAATCCTCTACAAGCATTGCAGGTAAATGTAGAGGAGCAGGGGCAGTTTAGCCGTCAATATAGATATATTGTGTAATGCTGGCACTTGTTGTCAACAAGTGACCATGGTTCCTGTTAAAATTAGATGACTTCACTCAAAAATCAAGAACTTGAGTCTAGTCAAACAAAGTATTTTTGTTTGTAAATTACTTGTGAGCTTGTTTCTCTTAAAAATACAATTTAGGGTTTTCATGGGCTTATTAGACAGGAAGACAAAAGAAACCTTTTGTTCATATATAAGAGCATTTTAAAGAATTAGTTCATTCTTCCACCTTTTCACTCCACACCCCGCCCCCGCCAACTTCCAATCACTTTCATTAAGTTTGGGTAGGTTGCCAAGCAACTAAACAGAAATGGTTAGAATTGGGAAGATGAAATCAGCCTATCTCTCCTCAGCCAGAAATTAGCCCAGAGATTGCTCTTTGATTCTTTGAGTTAAAGTTATTTGATTTAAATATTTTATTGTTTACACAATGATAATGTAAAAATGTAATTATATTCAGTGGCATATGATTCTTAAGTGTCATATTTGTTTAAGTTAACATTATTGATGACCTCACTGAAAGTCGGTAACAAAAGTATGACAGGACATGCATTTGGTCAGAGGAATATATGGGCTCCTAAGGACATTTTCCATAATAGAACATTTCTGTATTATTCTGTATTCAAAATGATTCTTTTGTTTTCATAGCAATTTCCTAAAGATACCATCAATGAGGAGACAGTTGAACTGCTCTGTCCCTACTTTCAAATGCCAGATTATAACATTGACGTGGCTAGACGAGTCTGTGGTAATGTTGCTGGTCTTTGCTCCTGGACCCAAGCCATGGCTTACTTCCATGGGATAAATAAAGAAGTCTTGCCACTTAAGGTTTGTGACACGTTATTGTAGCAGTAGAGTAGAATAAAACATTCACTACAATTGCCAGTTAATCAGTAAACTAAGGAGGAATAATTTATTTTAGCAGTGTGTCTGACACCATCCATCATTAATTGGACTGAACATTGAGTGATTGGTTTTAATATTCTCATGTTTCAAGTTGCTAAAAGCACAACAAGGAAGACTAGTTATCATAGACTAGATTAAACAGAGCAAGCAAATAAATCAGAATCAGGTTTAATGTCACCGGCATTTGTCGTGAAATGTGTTGACGTCGTGGCTCTAGTACAATGCAATACGTAATAAAGGAAAAAAACTTAAGTAGAAGATTATGAAATAAACACTGCAAGAATTGAAATGGAAGTATAAATTGAGGTCACTTTATTAGAAAATCATGTATAGCTAAAGAAATAAAGAGGACAGAAACACTGGCTTAAAAGAAATAGGAAAAAGTTAATTTTAAATTCCCATTCTATTTCAATTACATCTTAAATCCCGAGTCATCAACATTCTGTGCTTGTGACTGTTAATTTTCAGTAGCAGTGAAACTGTTTGCAGAAATTAATGGATATCACATTACCGGAAGTATACTGAGGCTGAATAGGCAAGATACGGAATGGTGGGTTTTGTCCATGCTTATCTCACAATTACAACCATTTCCCACCATTTCCCTAAGATGCAAAATTTGCCAAACTTGACACATCTTGAGCAATAACATCTGTAAAATTTCAAACCAAGCATTTCCTGGTTGATGGAATGTTTTGGTTTATGTTCACATCATAGTGAGTGTTTTCAGCATATGATTATTTCCCTGATTCTGTTATGGATTTATTGAGTATGCCCACAAGAAAATGAATCCCAGGATTGTACACAGGGACGTACACAGTATGTACTTTGATAATAAATTTGCTTTCAACTTTGAACTTCCAACAGAACTTTTGACTATGATTTCTAGTACTTAATTCTAATTTGTATTAGAAATTTAAATGTTAAATATTGCACTGTAAGTTTTAGTTGACATTTATAACACTTTTATTCACTATTTTCAAGGCAAACCTTACTGTACAGGAAAGTCGCTTGGCCATTGCCCTGGAGGATCTGGAGAAGGCTCAGTGTGAGCTTGATGCCAAGCAGGCTGAGCTTGATACAGTGCAGATGGAATATGAACAAGCAATGAGAGAGAAACAGGTAAAGAGGCGAATAGTGATTATTGGACTGAGTTAGTGAATCTCAGGGTTGTATATGGTGACATATACAGTCAGTATGTACTTTGATTATAAATTTTGAACTTTGAGCTTTATTCTGTGCTGATTCTAGTTTTGGGAATGTGGGTAAGAAATAAGCACTTTGTTGCTAATTTTCATCTCCTTACAACATCTCAAAGCACTACAGGGCTAAGTGCTGTCACTGTTCCAATACGGTAGCAGTTAACATGTATACAGCAGAGATCCACAGTGAGCATGGTCGTTTTTAGTCATGTTGGTTTATGGACAAATGTTTAATTATAAACAGACCTTGCTATAACTTTAGGATTAAACTTGTCCTAGACACCATATCACTGGTCAGATAGGCTGTGTATATAGTTATACAACTAGGGCAAAAATTGCTTTGCTACATCTTTTAATATATTTTACAAACAGGGTTTTGTGTAGATTTTGGATCAATAACTATTCACTGTAACTACCAAAACCAACAATCATCAAATCTTTCAAAATGTATTTTGCCTGCTAGATATAGCTCATGATAGGATACCACACAGAGATTAAAGCAACTTCATTTCTTATAAATGTTAACTCTGCTTCTGTCCCTATAGATGCTGTATGAGTATCTGAAGCATTTTGTGTTTGTTTCCAGTTGCACGCATTTACAGAATTTAGCTTTCTCCATTGCAGTCATATTCTGCTGCACAAAAAATTATTTTAACAATAACTACTCTTATAAGGTCAATATTCTGCATTAGAACAAGAAAAGGTCAAGTATTTTTCTTTGCTAGGAAACTTAACCCTGCTTATTCTCACTTAGTGAACTTTAATGCACTGACATGACTGTACAGTGCATCAGAATGATAAACTAGGTATGTATTTATAAACATAAATCTTTTGTCTCTTAGAACGTAAGAAATAGAAACTGGAGTACGCCATTTGGCCCCATTCAGTAATATCATGGCAGATCCAAATCTGGCCTCAACCCCTCCTTCCTGCAATTACTCCATACCTCATTGAGTCCCTGGGGTTCAAATGTCAATCAATTTCCATTTTCTGGGCTGGAGAATTCTGAGAGTCACAACCCTGTGGGAGACAAAATTCATTCTCATTTACACTTAATTCTGAATCCATGCCCATTCTGGATAACACAAGCACAGAAAACATCCTCACAGCATCCATCCTGTCAGTCTCCCTTATCTAACCTCCTCCCAACTCCACAATCCTTCCCTAATTGAGCCTGAATATCTATGCGAAGCACTTAACCTTTTAATTTGCTCATGTACTCCTCACTACCGTGCCACATAATTCGATTGGGTCAGTAGAATATCTTTTGCTTAATTTCTGCTGGGAAGACATTACACTGACTACTGGGGAAGTTGCCCCTATAATACAGTAATTTATTCTTTGAAAATGTCTGTTACACCAGGTTTCTGCTCATGTATAAGAAATTTTAGACTGGGGGAGGTGTTATTAATGTGAAGCTTTACCTAATGAACTGAATTTTCTAATGTTCCCTTGTCTTCACACTTCATTATTTATGTGGATGGTATTCATCTGGAATGTGTGAACAAATTAACTTAACACAGATAGGAGATTTAATGGTCATTTTAAGTTGTGAATCAATTTCATAATTTGATTCTCAGACATTACTGGAAGATGCAGAACGCTGCCGGCAGAAGATGCAAATGGCTTCAAGTCTGATTGATGGATTGTCAAATGAGAAAGAGCGCTGGACTGAGCAAGGCAAAGAATTTGCTGCTGAGGAGAAAAGACTTGTGGGTAAGCAGTAGCAAAGGAATTGCCTCATGTTTTCTACTTTAGCATTTCAAGCTGCTTAATTTATGAAAAATCTGACACATAATCAAAGTATCAATGAACAAAATATATCAAAATTCAAAAGCAACTTCCATGTGACAACTTGAGTTTGTCCAAGATCACACTGCCAGGGATTGGTACCAGATTCTGTTCACCCTTCACTTCTTTTCTCATAGGCACATCCGATGAAGTGCCTTTGTTTGAAAATTCTTAGGACACACAAGAGACTGCAGATGCTTACATCTGGAACAAATAACAACTTTTGGGGAATGCAATACATCAGAGAGCATTCAAGGTAGCAAAAGGATAGTTAACATTTTGGGTTTATACCTCGCATCTAGTGCAGTGTTTTGACCCAAAACATGAATTATCCTGTCGCCTCCCAAGATACCGTCTGGCCTGTTGAGTTCCTCGGTCTGTTTTTTGTTTAAATTTCTCATCCTTGTTTTGGAATCTTCCTGTGGTTTTACCAAACAGTACTTCAGTAGCAGCCTCGAACACTCCAAGCTCCCAATTTATTCTTCTTCTCTTCAGTTGTCACGACCCATGGTCTGGCATTAAGCTGCTTTTTAAGTAATAAGGTTATGATGGTCTTGTTCTACTATCGATAATGTGGTTTGGTTTCAAAATACTTTTGATGTCACTCATCCATATTATCTTGGGATATCATACTAAAGGGAAAGTGCAATGTAAATGTAAGTTATTGTTTTGGCAATGAGAAGGTAAAATAATCTAATTAACAGTAAATTCTAGTGAGAGTACTCCATACGTATATACATTAAATCTGCAAAATGGATAAATCTTAAAAAACATTTTGTTTCTTAGGGCCTGCCATCACAAAATCTAATGAGGTCTAAGGTGATGGCTGGCTAATAGTCCTCACACTATTTATTTTTCTTTTATAGCAGAAACATGACCCAAAATAGGTAGATTATGGGTCTTGGTCATGGGAATGAGGGGAGTGTGAAACAAATATTAGGAGCAGGATGTCCAAGGTGAGGAGCAGGGCTGTCAGTCAATGCTGGAGCGTTAATCTGGGTGTTGGTGGTTAAGTAAGAACATCAGGGTAATGAGGTGGGGCTCAAGGTCCTGATGGATTTGGGGACAAACAGTTTGGGCTTAATATCAACTTGGGAGATGAGAAAACGATGATATGTTTCCATGTCAGGATGGTGAGTGACTTGGAGGGGGATTTCCAAGTGGTGGTGTTCCCAGGTGTCTGCTGTTCTTGTCCTTCTAGATGGTAGTGGCTGTGGGTCTGGAACAAGCTGCTTTAGGTACTTTGTTGTGTTGTTGCAGTGCATCTTGTAGATAGTACACAGTGCTGTAACTCATGAGACAGTCCTCTCTTCCTTATTAGGTGTTTTTTTTTACTGACATTGTATTGCATTGCCCACATAAACATTATGGTGTACTATTTCTACCCTCTAACCAAGAATTTAGAGAAAAATGATCTATATATTTTGTTCTTATTATTGCAGAGACAAAACTAAGCAGCCTAGTCTGTGATGGAATTGAGCTTCCTTGACTCAATGTTTCTCATTCTATGATTTTCCTGCTCTTATATTTGTTACAGGTAATGTTCTGCTGGCTACAGCTTTTCTGTCCTATTCTGGTCCTTTCAACCAGGAATTCAGGAACCAATTGTTGAACAAATGGCAGCAAGAAATAATATCACGTAACATTCCGTTCACCTCAAATCTAAATGTCTCGGAGATGCTAATTGATGGGCCTACAATTGGAGAGTGGAATTTACAAGGCCTTCCTAATGATGACCTCTCAATACAAAATGGAATCATTGTTGCAAAGGCAGCTCGCTACCCTCTGTTGATTGATCCTCAGGCTCAGGGGAAGTCCTGGATAAAGAACAAAGAAGCCAAAAATGAACTTCAGGTAATGGGCATGCATGATGGTAATAAAATATAATTCCGCAATATGAGGGTCATGTTGTGATGTTAAACCATGTAGGCATTGATGTTTTTAATCTTAATTATGATGAACAGTTAAAATAACCAGTTTAGCAGGCTGTAAAGCTGCAGCAATACTGACTAAGTCAATGGGTTATGAATCTATGTGTGTGTATTTATATATATATATATTCATAATCTGTATACAGAGTCACAGCTGTCTAAGACCTGTTTTCGCCTTGCTTGTATTTTGTAGATTGATGATGAGGATGTACTTGAGGGGGAGAGGAAAAAGAAATGTAGTAATCTAAGTAATCTCTTTGTGATCTAAGTAGTGACCATGGTGGATTATCATAGGACAGTGTTGAAATATGAACAGAATTCTATAAAACTGCAGCAATGATGAATAAAGAGAGAAAAACAGACAAAATGCAGAAAATCTCATTTATTCCATCAAAATCTCTTAAGGGATGGGTAGAAAAGAGAAAAACGACTCACAGGTCTGAGTATAGAAGGCAACTAATAATAGTAAAGGTCTTAACATTTTTTATTCAATTTATCTTGTGTAAATGTTTATGTTTCTGGAATATAAAAACTACAAATGGATAAAAAGTCATGCATAATAGAATGCAATACAAGCTTTCTTCCTCCGGTACAGGTAACATCACTGAATCATAAATATTTTAGAAATCATTTGGAGGATTGTCTTTCACTTGGAAGACCATTATTAATTGAAGATGTTGGAGAAGAACTGGACCCAGCTCTAGACAATGTTCTGGAAAAAAACTTCATCAAAACTGGCTCTACACATAAGGTAATCAATAATTATTTAAATTAGTGTTTCTTGTGTAGACAGATAATCCAAATTAAATCAAAATTCAAAGTAAATTTATTGTCAAAGTTTGTATACCATATACAACCTTGAGGTTCATCTTCTTGCAGACAACAAAACAAAAAAACACAATAGAATGCACAGGAAACCACATGCAACTAATACAGAGAATATCAGCTGCAGAGATAGATAATCCAAATTAAATCTGATGTTTATGTTAGCTTTATAGTTTTTTAATATATGCTATCTATTTGGAAAAAGAATTCTAATATTTATTCTTGTGATATTGGCATCATCAACCAAAATTTGTTTCTCAAATTTCTTGATACCTTTTCTGTAGGTAAAAATAGGAGACAAGGAAATAGAGGTCATTAATGGTTTCAAACTATACCTCACCTCAAAATTGGCAAATCCTGCTTATACTCCTGAAGTAAGTGCCTGCACTTCAGTTATTGACTTCACTGTCACCATTAAAGGTCTGGAAGAACAACTTTTGGGACGAACCATTCTCACTGAGAAGCAGGTAATGAAATTCCTTCAGTTAATAATTTACAGTAAATGTGCATATAATCAAGAGTGTTTACAAAATGATCAGACATTATTTTCATAAATCAAAGATTTACAATATCTCATTAAGTGTAGACACAAGAATGCAAGAAAGTAAGAGTCATTGGCTACCTGGTCCCTCAAGCCTGCCCTTCCTTTTAATATGATCATGGCTCATCTGCCTCAAGCTTCAATTTCTCTTCTACATCCTTAATTCCTCAATCTTTCAAAAACTTACTGTATGTACCTTTTCTATAAATGCCTACAATAATCTAGCCTACAAAATGCTCTTGGGATAGATGATTCCAAAGATTTGCCACCCTCTGCTGGATGAAGTTTCTGTGCATCTTACTTTAAACAACTGATCTTTTTTCTTATAATTGCATTCCCTTGTTCAAGACTTACCCACTATATCACTATACCTACAAAACTTCTCAATGCTTACCTTGTTATGTCCACAATCTCATGTTTCAATAAGATCATTCCTCATTTTTTCTAAACTCCAAAAAAACAAAAGATATGTTTAGTCATTCATCACAGGACAGCCCTGTTATTCTAGGAGTTTGCTCAGTGAATCTCATCTGGACTGTCTCCAATGCTGGTACATTATTTCTTAACTGAAGGGACCAAATGTCTACAAGTCCTCCAGGTCTCCTCTCTAAAAGCCTGTATAATTGTAACTATTTATTTTTGACTTCAGCCACACCCCTCCCAACAATAAAAGTCAATATGCCATTTACCTGCTTCATTACTTGCTGCACCTGCAAGATCTGCAAGATTTTTTTTTGTGATTCATGCACAAAAACAATTTACTCCATTTTTTTGTAATCATTCTTCATTTAGAAAATAGTCTGCCTTGAGGTTCCTTTTACCAAGGTGTGTGACCTCACATTTTCCTACAACTTTAATTTATCAAGTTCTTTTCCCATTTACACTAACTACATATCTTCATCACAACATGCCCTACTGCCTATCAGCAGATCTGGATACCTAATACTTCGTTCCCTTCTCAAAGTCATTACTATAGATAGTAAATCATTCAGTGTCAATAACTGTTAAGGCAGTTTACTAGTTATGTCTTTTCAGGGTGAAAAGGATATAATTATTCTGATTTTCTTTTCATAATCGAATTCACCCTGAAATTTGAGGAGAAGCTGAAGTCAGATGTATCAGTATTACAGTGGAGTAAAGGGAATTACAAAGGCATGAGAGAAGAGCTGGCTAGAATTAAATGGAAAAGAACACTGGCAGGGATGACGGCAGAGCAGCAATGGCTGGAATTTCTGGAAGCAATTCGAAGGCACAGGATGTATACATCTGAAAGAGGAAGAAGTATTCTCATGGAATGATGACACAACCATGGCTAACAAGAGAAGTCAAAGCTAATATAAAAGCCAAAGAGAGGGTATATAATTGAGCAAAAATTAGTGGGAAGTTAGAGGATTTGGAAGCTTTTAAAAACCAACAAAAGTCTCAGAATAGCCTCACAGCCTCAGAATAGAGGGACATCCTTTTAGAATGGAGATGAGGAGGAATTTCTTTAGCCAGAGAGTGGTGAATCTGTGGAATTCTTTGCCACAGGCAGCTGTGCAGGCCAAGTCTTTATGTATATTTTAGGCAGAGGTCAATAGGTTTTTGATTGGTCTGGGCATGAAGGGATATGTGGTGAAAGCAGGATATTAAGGCCGAAAGGAAAATTGGATCAGCCATGGTGAAATGGCGGAGCAGACTCAATGGGACAAATGGCCTAATTCTGCTACTATACCTTATTGTCTTATGGTCTTCTAAAATTATATTAACTTAGTTTGATTGCATGAAGATCCTCTAAATAATTTGCTGTTTCTTCCTTGATTACAGACTCCAAAATCTTCGGATAACAGATGTTAAGCTAACTGAGAAATAGTTTCCCACTTTTTGTCTCACTCCCTTCTTGAGCAAAGGAGTCACACTTGTAGTTTTCCAATCCACTCATACCCTCCTGGAATTCAGTGCACTTTAGAAAAACTTCAACAAGTACCTCTAACATCTTTGGAGCAACTTACTTTAAAATCCTTAGATCCAATCCATTGATTGTTCTGTAACATATTGCTTTGCAAGGCTATCTCTGATGCAGCATGCACATTTCTCTTTCCTGCCAGTTTGATTATTCGAATCAAAAACTAAAAGCATTCATGATTAGTGCAGTTTACTTCTTTTATTTCCATCATACTTTTCTCATTTTATGTTTTGTCCTACCATGGCATAACACTCTGGGAGCCTATAGACTACTCCAGACTATGTCTTCTTTTCACTGTTAATTCTTATTTCTATCCAAAATGAAACTATAATATAATTCACCTCTGTACTGATATCTTCCTGGATCAACATTGCTTTCCACCTTCTTTTCCTTTTTGCCTTCTTGTTTACCACAACAAATAATTTGGAATATTGAATTCCTAGTCCTGATCACCCTGCAATCACATTCCTATAATAACTATTAAATCAAACATGTTTATTTTAATTTACAATGTGTCCATTTTCCCCTTGCACCACTTTTCAATTTTGCCCAAACCTGCTCATAACCCCTCAATATAATCTCTTTCCTAGTCCCACCTACACTGTTAGTGTCTTACACTTCCATTCTAAGTTCTTCACCAACACAGAAGAAATGTCTTTGGGACTCTTTGTCTTTGCTGCAGAAAGCAGTGCCTGTTCTGTAACTATGTTACACCCTTTGGCTGCTACATTTCTCTTTTCTCCCCGCACCTAAATGGCTTCCACTGCCATGTGCTATAGTCAGTTTGTACACCCTGGCTAAAGTCCCTACTCTAGTCCAAACATGGAGCAAGTACCTCATACCATTAGTATAGAGTAAAGGAATATGCTGCTCCAGATTTGCATTCGGGACCACTATATCTGCCTCTTAAATAGTCACGCCATCCTGCCCCTGACCCCTGATCAATTTTGAGGTAAGTAATTCAATATGGCTCCTGGAATATAGTGTCCTGGTAACTCTTCCCCTTCTCTGATAAGGCACAGTGTCTGGAGCTGGGATTCCAGCTCAGTGAACTTGAGCTGATGTTGCTCGAGCAACTAAGACTTGCTGCAGAGATTGTCCCCTTGTACACAATGGGGTTCTCCTTTGCTTGTATGTTGCACCCACAACATTTAACCAGCACTGCTTTTTCTATTCTTTTAAATAAAAGGATTGGATTTTTAAAAAAAATTGTGTTCCTTAACACTACTAATGTCCCTAAAATTAAATCTCTTGACCAATCTGAAGGGACTTGGAAAATACCTACCAATCACCTGTACTGTGCTGTACTGTACTGTGACATCACACTCAGGCACAGACAGCCAGGAGTCACAAGAGACTACAGTTGCAGGAATCTGGAGCAATAAACAATCTGCTGGAACCTCCTGATTTCTTCCAGCAGACTGTTTCTTCTTTTACACTCACTCAGCCTCTCGACCTCCCATTCTTTTATAAAGTCTTGACTTCTCGGTCGTACGCTCCTTCACACTCACTTATCCTCTCAGTTTCCCACTCTCTCCTACTCTCCATAACTATACAATACATTCAGAGATTACGAGTAAATGTTTCATTTTCTCCGTGGTTCCTTTGTTAGATTATCATGGAGAGGAAGACTACCCTTGTACAAATGAAGTTTTCTTGTTCTGTGGGTCACAGAATATTTGAAAACAAATGGGAAATCACATTCTACCTAAGTATATGCTACTTTGAAATTATATGTATTTAAATGCGTTAGTATCAAGGCAAATCTGCTTGTCTCACGATAAATTCAAGAACAGGTACTGGCCCTCAACCATCAGGCCCTTGAATAAAAGGGGATAACTACACTCACATGCCCCATCATTGAAATGCTCCTACACAATAATCCATGTAAAATTCTCAACTAAATGTGATATTTCTTTTAATACAGAAGTGGAGCATATTCTGTGATTGTAAACAATTCAATCTACGATTCTTTTTCTCAAGGAACTGGAGAGAGAGAGAACAAACCTGATGGAGGATGTGACTGCAAATAAAAGGAAGATGAAGGAGTTGGAAGATAACCTCCTTTATCGCTTAACAACCACCCAGGGCTCCTTGGTGGATGATGAAAGCTTGATCACTGTGCTCCGAAACACCAAACAGACAGCTGAAGAGGTGACAGAGAAGCTGAAGACAGCAGCGGAGACAGAAATGCAGATAAACAGTGCCAGAGAGGAGTACAGACCAGGTGGGTCAACATGTTCCGTGGAGTCTAATGCACCACTGTATAAGTATCGGTATTGTTTTAATGGGCCTGGCTAGCCTCCAACCTGATGGCATGAATACTGATTTCTCCTTCCAATAAAAAAATCCTTCCCTTTCCCATCTTCTATTCCCCACTCTGGCCCCTTACCTCACCTGCCTATCACCTCCCCCTGGGTCCTCTCCTCCTTCCCTTTCTCCTGTGGTCCATTTCCCTATCAGATCTTTTTCTCTTCAGCCCATTCTCTTTCCTACCCACCTGGCTTCACCTATTACCTTCTAGCTATTCTCCTTCATCTCCCCCCTCCTCTTTATTCTGTTGTCTTCCCTCTTCCTTCCCAGTCATGAAGAAGGGTCTTGGCCAGAAATGTTGACTGTTTGTTCATTTCCATAAATGCTACCTGACCTGGTGAATTCCACTGGCATTTTGTGCATGTGGCTTTTTTCTTCCAGCATCTACAGAATTTCTTGTATTTATGATTAACTATTATGTTTAGATGTTTGTGCTTTTCTTTGTCACATTTTCATGGACTTGGAGCTTTGCACATAGGCTTTCTAAACTAGTTTGTTTGAACTTGAGGGTGCTCATCACTGCTTGTTTGTAATGAAAAATCACTAACAAAAAAATCGAGATTGCTGGAACACTGAACAAGTCAAGCAGCATCAGTGAGGAATCAAAAAGAGTCGGTGGTTTGTGTGGAACATTCTTCAGCAGAATAGGAAATGTGAGAAGACAAGTGTGTTTCGCCTTACCCTCTTTTCTTTCCACCTCCCCCATCTGTAAATTAAAACAAATGTTTTCTCATCTTTACAGATTTGGTGGAAGTCCATGACCCAAAATGTCAACTCTGATTCTTTCCCCACAGATTCTGCTTGACCTACTGAACATTTCCAGTATTCTGTTTTTGTTTCAGATTTCCAGTTTCTGCAGTTTGTTTTTGCTCTAAATAAATTACCAATCTCTCAATGTATCTGCTATTGATTAATGTATCCATTTAATATAAGGAAGGAACATGCATTTCTGGAAACATTAACACATAAGGCCAAGAGAAGGAAAGCTCCCAGCCTGATTAAATTAAACGTCAATGACCATTCAACTGTGCAGTTTCCTAACATGATGTTGTAAAATTAGAAGAACTACAGCATAATAAAATTGACTTAATGATGATGTTGGAATGGGAAGTCCCAACCCAGTCTTTGAATATATATTGAATTCAAAGTAGGGCAGATATTCCAACCTATCGAATATTGAAAATCCCAGAAGAGTGGATGGAGAATAGAAGAGGAATTTATTTAACCAGAGGGTGGTGAATCTGTGGAATTCATTACCACAATAGCTGTGGGGGCTAAATTGGGTGTATTTTAAATGGAGGTTGAAAAATTCTTTATTAGTAAGGTTAAGTGGAAAATGCAGTTGAGAGATATATTAAATCAGTTGAGATTGAATGGCAGAGCAGACTCAATAGGCTGAATGGTCTTTTTTACAAAATATTTCTGACAACATTGTTCTTTCCATTTTAAGGAAATAAATAATGGGCATTATTAGTGGGCAGATGTAATAAGCATTTAGATCTGAATTAAATTTTGCATTGCTGTAAGTTGCCATTGTAGAGAGTGAATTATGAAATATTGCTTTATTTTCGTATAGTTGCTACAAGAGGCAGTATTCTTTATTTCCTTATTGTTGAGATGAGCATGGTGAATGTGATGTATCAAACTTCTCTGAGGCAATTCCTTGGGATCTTCGACCTATCATTAGTCAGGTTGGTACAGCCGTCTGTAATTGGATTCAGTGTTGTAGTTAATTTCCTCTATCTGCTTGTCACTGATTTTTATATTAAGTCTATGTATTTTGTATTTAATATAGATTTTTAATTTCTGTCCTAAACAAATTCCACCAGATCTATCAGAAGTCCATTCACCAGCAAGAGAACACTGAGCATCATTGATTATATGACATATGAAGTCTATGCATATACAGCTCGTGGACTGTATGAACAACACAAATTCCTTTTCACGCTACTGCTCACATTGAAAATTGATATGCAGTGCCACAAGGTTAAGCATGAAGAATTTTTCACTCTCATTAAAGGTAATTCATTTGTAGTGAATTTATAACTTTAAATAAAAATTGCTAAAATGTTTTTGTGACTGCCACATATTTAATTTCTAAGGAGAGTGTTTACTATGTTGTATCTTACCATATTTTTGTCCAAAATCAAAATACAGTCGATGCCATAAATTTGAAATCAAACAGAAATTGCTCACATTAGGAGCAAGATGAAAGGGAACCAGGCGCTGTGAAGGTGAGGCACAAAACTAGAATGGCTGATGATCCAAAATGATTGAATACTCTAAGAGCTGAAAGCTGTACTATGCCTTGATATAAAATGAGGTGGTGTTCCTTGACCTTGGGTTGAGCTGCACTGGAATGGCATAAGAGGTCAATGATCGTGCGGGTTGGAGTGAGATAGAGATTTCAAATGATAAGCGGCTGAAAATTCTGGATCATGTTTGCATACCGATCAGCAATGTTCTGCAAAGCAATCGCCCCGTACAGTCCCCATGACCAATATAGTGACAGGACGCTGAAGCAGGGACCCAATCACAGACCAAGTACTATGCACACTGTGATATTTACCGAATAGCAAACACCAAGGGGCAACAAAATCAGCGTCAAAGTTCAGGCAGAGATCAAAAATTCCAGAGAAATCCAAAAACCAGAATCAGGAAACAGTCAGAATTGATATTCAGACAGACAGAGTGCAGATACAAATGCTGGAAGACTCAGGAAAACTCACTGGCACAATCTGGCAACAAACAGGTGAAAACACAGGACGGAAATACACTGAGCAATAAACAGAGGCAGATGATAGGTGGAGCGCGATGAGACACAGGTGGCAGCAATACAGGTAATAATGAGAAACAGGTGAGAGTTAGAGTACTCAGTAATACAGGGGCCGGAGTAGAGCATGAGAGGGGACAGGAGCACATGGCAATACAAAACACAGAATGATGGCTGGGGGAAGACACACAAAAAGACAGAGTTCAGTTGGAGGTACTGACATATTGTTACTTCACTGACTCTCTGATAAATTTATGATGATTTTGATTGTTGGCTGCATGTAATATGATATATGTCCTCCTATGTAATTTTAGGTGGTGCCTCTCTGGACCTCAAAACCTGTCCCCAGAAACCTGCCAAATGGATACTTGATATGACTTGGCTTAATCTAGTTGAACTTAGTAAACTCCACCAATTCAGAGATATCCTTGTTCAGGTAATGTACAAGATAATCAGTTGAGTGCCACTGAATGCACCATTATATATTGAGTAAAATACATCTATTATTAAGCTTTGGCTGCATAATTAGGCAAATGCTGAAGTATGATATGCAATGTGTGTAAAATCTTTTGATGTGGTTAACTGAGCAGATATTCAATTAAATCTTCAATCATAGCTGCACCTCCTAACTTTAATTTTCAGAGGCTAAATTGGAAAATGCAACAAAATGGGTGCTGGCTTTGTAACATGTGATTAATTTGCACCTGTTCAACCTAGTGCAGAACATGCATGAAATTTGATAGGTCTGCTTGTTATCATAATTACAGCATCCAACCACTTCTACCTGTGCAGTTGACTGTATTGCAACATCATCCAACTGCAAGATTTAAACACATAGTTTTATCTAAGGTGCAGCATTCAACATCAACCTTCACCTTTTAAGTGCAAGGTCTGTTGTAACTAAAGTGAGGCTGGTCCTGTTGGGTACATTTATTGAGAGAAAAGACTCTCTCCTTTTCCAGTTTAGCACAGCAGCTTTTTGCCACCCCTGGGAATAAGCCTGACCTTGACGCCTTTCCAATTTGCCAATGCACAGTATGGTGTGCAGAAGCAATTGGGCCAGGGTCTCAAAGGCTCCATGTCGATATGCATAAGGGCTTCTTTGGGCCTGGAGATCTAAGTTTTTGAAGAATGACAGTCTGGAGAGTTCCCATGTGTGCCTTCTGATGCCTCCTCTAAACCTAGTCCTCGCTACTGTTTAATTTATATAGTGTCTCACAGAACAACCCCATCTTCGAAACCCTGGAAGGTTTATATTGAAGGACACTTCCACAATTGTGCTGGCATGTGAACCACATTGTCAGCATTCTCCTGTAGATGTCTCCTTAAATTCATCAGGTTCAGAGACATTGTGCTTCAATGAAACTTGGAGATTTTTCCTTTACATAAGAGAGATAAATTATCAATATGGTTTGCTCAAGACCTTGGTAACACCGTATAAAATGTGCACGATTGGAACAGCTTTGGAGTAACCAGTAACTAATGGTGTACCTAGAAGGTGTTAGATCCACTCAAATTTAGATCTGCCTGTGGTGAACTACATATACCTGTCTGGACTGCTCCTGTGGCTCCTCCCACAGACCCCTGCTGACTGCTCCTGTGGCTCCTCCCACAGACCCCTGTATAAAGGCGACTGAGGCCTGTTGCCCAACCTCATTCCCCAGGATGTAGTGTTGTTCATTCTTCCAGTCAATAAAAGCCGATACCTCGCTTCCTACGTCTCAGCGTGAGTTATTGATGGTGCATGACTGCCAATGACAATGTGCTTGCTGCCTGTGAGTTTAAGGATAAACATTTGTTGGAAATTAGGCTAGAATGTGGAGCATAGGACCATGGACCTAGAATCTGGGATTACAAGAGGAAGTATCATGTAGTTAGCATTTAATCACCAACAGTGGCAGAATGTATACTGTATTATAAGTGGAATCAAAAATCGCCAATTGTTTGTTACCTGTCATGGTGAGGGCCATCTTAAAGAAAGTTGAAAGGATATCAAAGATATGGGAGTCAGCAGGAGACGCTCATGGAGTGAGCACTGTTTCAGATTCGCTTCATAACCTTTACTTTTTTTAACCTATGATCACCCTTATTTAACTTATTTTTACCTACACCAAAAGATTCTTGCTACTTTTTTGGACTTATCTTTAAGAGTTTATTGTGAATTTTTGAAGAAATGAATACAGAAATGGCTCTTAGATCTAAAGGGCGAGAACCTGGGAAGGATCCTAACGGCAACGGGAAGAAAAAGAAGACTGATCCTAAGGGCACTGAATTGACTTATGAAATGTTATTGGAGGTTTTAAATCAAAAATTTGAAGAACAATGACAAATTTTTAAACAGGATATAAAGGCTTTTCAAGATTATATGGATAAGACGGATTCAGTAGTTAACCAGCAGCAAGTTCTAATCGCAACTTTGCAAGAGGACGCTCGGAAGCGAGACTTGATAATTGAAAAACTGCAGCAGAACTTACTTTCAACGATTAAACAGGTGGAAACACTTAAAGCCAAGTGTGTCGACTTTGAGAATCGGTCCAGATGACAGAACCTACGCATACTTGGTCTCCCGGAAGGTATTGAACAAGCGGACCCCTCGAAGTACTTTGCTCAACTTTTAAAGGATGCGTTCCCTTCTGTATTCCCAGACAGTCCACCGTTACTCGATTGTGCTTACAGACTTATGTGTTGATCACCAAGTGCTTCAGCTAAACCACCGGTTGTAATTGTCCGATTTCACTATGTGCATGTTAAAGAGCAACTTATTCATGTGGCTCAGCGTGTAGGGATGGTCAAATTTCAAGATCATAATTTTCGATTAGTAGAAGACTTTAGTCCAGAAGTAATGAAGGCAAGGCTTCTTTTTAAACCTCTGATGTCCGAATGTTATGAGAAAAATCTAAAACCTGCGCTCTTATACCCTGCGAAGCTCAGAATATCGCCTCCGAATGCACCACGGCGTGTTTTTCTTTCTACATCTGAAGCGAGAAGCTTTCTGAATGAGAACTTCCCTACTGCTACGGATTCTCATTTCTAATAAATGAGTGATTTTGATCGTGCAAGATGGTTTTTATTTCCAAAACCAGATTTTGTTTCTGGCTATTGGTGTAGGTTTACTCTATATTATACTCTAGTTAAAGTTTTTTTTTGACATACTAATCTTTTTATTCAACTTACTTCAACCACTGTACTTTATTTTTGGTCATTATTATTAATCCTTCGAAGGTGAATTTTTTTTACTAAGATGGCGGTTTCTTCTCAAATATTTTTGGCTTTTTTTTTGATTTCGCCATTTTTTTTTCTCTCGTCTTCTTCCTATAATGCATTTCTTATCACAGTTTAAATTTTTTTTGGTTTGTTTGGGTTTTAACCCGATTTATAAGTTACTAGTGATTATATTCTTTTTGGTTTTTTTACTACCAATTATATTAAGAAGTTTGGTTTTAGTATAGTGATTATTTTTTTAGAGTTTGGGTGGATCTTTTTTTTTATCCTTTATATACGGAGTTGTCTTCTGCTGATATGGGGGTAGATTTAGTTTCATCTTTCCTTTTTCCCAGCCTATCCCTGGCTGGGGTGAGAGGTCTTTTTCTAAATCTTATGGTTCTTACATTAGTTTTTTCATTTGGGCTGATTTTGAACTACTAAAATGTCCGCGATGTCGTCACTTCTGGGTCCGCCCCTTATTTTTGTTCCTCTTCCGGGTGCATGAGTTCATAATTTGGTTAACCCTTTATATACCAAAGGGTTGATTTCAGAAATATGGCTCAGACCATTAATTTTGTCTCTTGGAATACTAATGGCTTAAACCATCCGATTAAACGGAAAAAGATTTTCAAAGTATTCCAAAGACTTAATGCTCATATTATTTTTGTACAAGAAACTCATGTGAGGAAAGAGGATAATTATCACTTTTTTAGGTTTTGGAGGGGGTCAACAGTATCATTCAAATTCAAATGCCAAAGTAAAGGGAGTTTCAATTTTTATTGACTCCTCTATTGCATTTGTCCAACATGATATCTTTTCGGATCCGAATGGTAGATTTTTGTTAATTACTGGCTTACTTTTTAACAAAAAGGTTGCTATGGTTAATGTTTATGCTCCAAATGTGGATTGTCCCGATTTTTTTTTAAGTCCTTATTTACTTCTCTACCTAATCTAAATGAATATAAATTAATAATGGGTGGTGACTTTAATTGTTGTTTAAATCCTTTGATGGACAAATCTATATCTACTCAGACTTTACCTAATAAGTCGGCCACTTGTATTAACTCTTTTTTGACTGATAATGGAATTTTTGATATTTGGAGATTTCGGCATTCTAAAGACAAAGAGTTTTCATTTCTCTCACATGTTTATCATTCCTACTCGAGAATTGATTACTTTTTTATTGACTCTTGTTTTATTCCATCGGTAATTGGTTGTAATTATGATATTATAGCCATCTCTGACCATGCTCCATTAAAACTTTCTATTAAATTTACGGATACAGCTTCTAGTGCTAGACAATGGCGATTTGATTCTACCTTACTGCAAGATCCAGATTTTATTAAATTTATGAAGGAACAGATCGATTTCTTCTTTTCAACTAATTCCATGGAGGATATTTCTTGTGGAACACTTTGGGACACTTTTAAAGCATATATATGTGGACAGATTATCTCCTATTCTGTTGGTCTGAGAAAACGCATCAAGAAGGAAACTCTTTTATTGGTTGATAAAATTAAAGAGATTGACAAGAAATATTCGATTACTCTTAGTAAGGAGTTTTACAAACAAAGGGTTGAACTTCAAATGGAACATAGTTTATTACTTACATCTTCGATTGAAAATCAATTAATGAAAACCAGTTCTGATTTTTATATACATAGTGATAAATCAGGTAAACTGTTAGCTAGTCAATTGAAGAATGCTTTGGTTAAACGTCAAATTACTAAGATCCGTCAGCAGAATGGGGATCTGACAGTTAACCATGATGAGATAAATAAATCATTTCAAGATTTTTATACCTCCCTGTATCATTCCGAATTCCCTCATGATCGTAATACCATGTGTGATTTTCTTGGGAAATTGAATTTTCCAAAATTATCATCAGATGATCTTTCAATATTAGAAACTCCTATTACGGATGCAGAAATTAAAGGGGTTATTTCCTCTATGAATTCTGGGAAAGCACCAGGTCCAGATGGGTATACAGTAGAATTTTAAAAATGTTTTTCTGCTACTCTTTCTCCTTGGTTATGCAGGGTTTTTGAAGAAGCAATTAGATTGGGCAATCTGCCACAATCTTTTTATAGAGCTTCCATTTCTTTAATATTGAAGAAAGATAAAGACCCTACTGACTGTGCATCCTATAGACCAATATCTTTATTGAATGTAGATTCCAAGATCTTTTCCAAGTTACTGGCATCCAGGCTGGAGAAGGTATTACCCCAAATTATTTCGGAAGATCAAACCGGTTTTATTAAAAATCGCTATTCTTTTTTCAATGTTAGGAGATTATTGAATATTGTTTATACTCCTTCACATAGCACTTCAGAATGTGTCATTTCATTAGATGCGGAGAAAGCATTTGATAGAGTTGAATGGCCATACTTATTTAATGTGCTTGAGAAGTTTAATTTTAGTCCGACATTCATTTCTTGGATTAAACTGATATATCATACTCCAGTCGCCTCGGTGCTTACTAACAATCAAAGATCTCCCTTTTTTCGTTTATTTCAGGGTACTAGACAAGGCTGTCCTCTTAGTCCATTATTATTTGATATTGCTTTAGAACCCTTGGCTATTGCTATCAGAGAATCACAGAACATTTTTGGCGTTAATCATGAGACAGATATACATAAGTTATCATTATATGCAGATGATTTATTATTATTCATTTCTGATCCTGAGAAATCCATTCCTGCAGTTTTATCATTATTGGCTCAATTTAGTGATTTTTCCGGGTATAAATTAAATCTTAATAAGAGTGAATTGTTTCCTTTAAATAGACAGGTTCCTATTTTTGGAAATTTACCTTTTAAATTAGTTAATGACTCTTTTATTTATTTAGGGATTAAAATCACAAAAAACTATAAAGACTTATTTAAGGTTAACTTTTTACCCTTAATTGATCAGATTAAATGTTTGTTTACTACGTGGTCACCACTATCTTTATCTCTGATAGGTCGGATTAATGCTATCAAGATGGTTATTTTACCCAAGTTTTTATTTATATTTCAAGCGGTACCAATTTTTATTCCGAAATCTTTTTTTGCTAATGTTGATTAAAAAATTTCCTCATATATATGGCAGAATAAAAATCCTAGGTTAGGTAAAATATATTTACAGAAGGCAAGGAAGGAAGGTGGATTGGCATTGGCTAATTTTAGATTTTATTATTGGGCAGTTAATATCCGATATTTGATATGTTGGTTAAAGGATTGGGATATATCTTTTAGCCCTCATTGGGTGAACCTGGAAATTAAATCTGTACAAGGATTTGTATTGGGTTCTATTTTAGGGACTTCTCTTCCCTTTGCTCTTTCTAAATTGCCGAAACGAATTGACAACCCGATAGTTAAACATACTTTACGTATATGGTTTCAATTTCAGAAATTTTTTGGGTTGACTCAGTTTGTTTTAAATATTCCTATTGTATCCAATTGCTTTTTTAAATCCTTCTATTATAGACCAAGCTTATTCAGCTTGGAAGACTAAAGGATTACTACGTTTTTCTGATTTATTTTTGGATAATTGTTTTATGTCTTTTGAGCAATTATCTAATAAATATAATTTGCCTAGATTTCATTTTTTTAGATATTTACAGATTAGGAATTTCTTAAATACTGTGCTTCCTACTTTTCCAAATTTTCTGTCTTCAGGTAATTTGGAGAATTTGTTTGAACTAAATCCTTCTCAGAAAGGGCTAATATCAAAACTTTACAATATAATTATGAAGATACGTTCAGAGCCCTTCTATAAGACTAAAAATGATTGGGAAAGAGAACTTAACCTTACTATCCCTATTGAGAATTGGGATAAAATTCTTCAATTAGTTAATACATCATCTATATGTGCTAAACATTCATTAATACAGTTTAAGGTTGTGCATAGGGCTCATATGTCCAAGGATAAATTGGCTCATTTTTATTCCTATATAAATCCTATTTGTGACAGATGTCATTCTGAGATAGCGTCTTTAACTCATATGTTCTGGTCGTGTCCGCTTTTGAAAAAATATTGGAAAGACATTTTTGATATTATTTCTGCGGTATTGAACATTGATTTACAACCTCATCCTATTACTGCAATTTTTGGTTTACCAATGATGGACTCACTCCATTTATCCTCTTCCGCTTGTCGAATGATTGCATTTCTTACATTAATGGCTAGAAGATTTATTTTGTTGAATTGGAAAGAAATTAATCCTCCTACCGTATTTCATTGGTTTTCTCAAACTATGTTATGTTTAAATTTAGAAAAAATTAGAAGTGGTGTATTTGATACTTCTATGAAATTTGAAAAGATATGGAGACCATTTATTCCATATTTTCATATGATGTAATATGACCCTGGTCCAAGCCTATTTGCTTTTCCAGTTTTGATTTTATATTTGTTGAGAGGATCGGAGTTGATGACACTGATGATTTTGTATTTTTGTGAGATATTATAAACAGCCCTTTTTTTCTATTTTTTCTTTTTCTCTTTTTTCTTTTTTTGTTTTTTTTTCCTTATTAGTTAGATTATTAGATTAGTTTTTTTGCATAATTTTTTTTCTTTTTCTTTTTTCTGTTTTTTTATTAAATATTATGATATACCTAGGTTTGCCTTGTTTATTTGTATATTGTATCATCCATGATTTGGGAATACTCATTTATATGTAATCATTGCTTATGTATTCTTTCATGTTCAGTTGAAATGTGTATGTTTGTAATCCCATTATCTATGTATCAATTTTATTTTGTTGATATTAATAATAATAAAAAGATTGAAAAAGAAAGGATATCAAAGATATCAGAGAAGTATCCCAGTGTTGTGATCCATGTTGACATTTGTGCTTATGACCCAAGGGATGCATGTAGAAAAGAATAGACAAAAAGTACTGCTTGCAGAGCAGGAGAAGTTAGGAGCCAAGTTAAAGAAAAGGACCTCAAGGATTATCATCTGAATCACATACATAGAGATTAACCATTTAGAAATTCGAGCATGTAGTTGAAGCAGTATTGTGAAAAAGAAAGGTTCCATTTTGTTTTCTGCTAAGCAGGTCTTACCTGAACCATATGGGACCCAGGTTGTCTTTGAGCAGATAAAAGGGGCATTACAAGAAACTAGTAATCGGGGGAAAGAATCTTGCAAGTGATAATAAACACCAAAAAATATAATTAGGAAGGAAAAGGAAAATGGATTTCTCCTGAAAACAGTAATGATATAAATTAAAATATGGTCAGATAAAATGAGTTGAGCAATAGTTTATCCCAAAACTTAACAGTCATAGAAGTGGACAGCAGAGGAAACATCATATTGAATGAATAAGATAATGGTAACCACAGAATTTCTATTCTAAAGTCACTCAAGCGAATAGGTGTGAGTTCTTAATATTGACAGATTTGCCTTTCAGCTTTTTAGCTCCTGAAGCTGCTGTTCAAGTTCATTTAATCTACACAGTTAACAGTTGCTTAGGTTTGGGAGTCTTGATTTTACTTAGAGGACAGGCACGAATGGAATTGTATTTTTCTTTTATTTTGTTAAGCGATACAGTACAGAGTAGGCCCTTTCAGCCCTTTGAGCCAACACCCCTCACCCCCCAGCAATGCTGCAACTCTAATTAACCCTAACCTAATCATAGGTCAATTTATGATGACCAATTAACCTACTCCGTATGTCTTTGGACCGTGGGAGGAGACCAGAGCACCAAGGGAAACCCCATGCATTCCACAGGGAGGATATATAGACACACCCCACAGAATGACAGCAGAATTGAACTCTGGAACAACCTGAGCTGTAATACTGTTGCGCTAACCTCTGTGCATTTATGACACTCGTAGGTTGGTCGAAATGAGAAGCAATGGAAAATCTGGTTTGATAAAGATGCCCCGGAAGAGGAAGTGTTTATGCCTGATGGTTACCACGAATCACTGGACTGCTTTCACAAACTCTTATTAGTCCGATCCTGGTGTCCAGACAGAACAATTGCACAGGTGGAGATTTTGCAAATAACAACTGATTGATAAGTGCTTTTTGTTGTGTCTGTTCACAACTAGGTATCAATTAAATAAAAGCACGCACATGGGAGATGGCTTTAACTGATGTATTCACATTGCAGCGAGAGAGAGAAAACAATGCTCCATTTGCCACACATCAGCACTGACCCCATCTTCCTGACGCCTTAACAGTGATAGAGTTCCCCTTGTCCTTACCAACCACCCTACGAGCCTCTGCATCCAACACATCATTCTGTGCAACTTCCACCATCTCCACTACAGACATCTTTACCTTCCTCCCTCCCCTCCGTTTTCCGCAGGAAACCCTCAGTCCATGATTTCCTTCTTCATTTGTCCCTTCCCACTAATCTCCCACCCAGCACTTATCCACGTAAGTGGCCATACCTGCCCATTCACCTCCTTCCTCACCTCCATTTAGGACCCCAAATAATCCTTCCAGGTGAGGCAACACTTCACCTGTGAATCTGCTGGGATCGTCTATTGTAATCCTGTGTTTTTGATGTGGCCTCCTCTACATTGGTGAGAACTGTTGTAAATTGGGGGACCGCTTTGTTGACCACCTCCACTTCATCCACCATGAGTGGAACTTCCTGGTGGCCAAACATTTTAATTCTGATTCCCATTCCTGATCTGACATGCCAGTCCGTGGCTTCCTCTTGTGCCATAATGAGGCAACACTCACCATGGAGGACCAACACCTTATATTCCATCTGGGTAGTCTACAACTTAATGGCACCCTCCCCTCTTCTTCTATTCCCCACTCTGGCCTCTTACCTCTTTTCACCTGCCCATCACCTCCCCAGTGCCCTCCTCCTTCCCTTTCGCCCATGGTCCACTCTCCTCTCCTATCAGATTCCTTCCTATCCAGCCTTTTACCTTTCCCACCCACCTGGCTTCACCTATCACCTTCTAATTATCCTCCTTCCCATTCCCCCCACTTTTTTTATTCTGGCATCTTCCCCCTTCTCAATCCTGAAGAAGGATCTCGGTCTGAATCTTTGTTCATTTCCATGGATGCTGCCTGACCTGCTGAGTTCCTCCAGCATTTTGTGCATATTGCTTAAGATTTTTTAAATATTTGTTTCATTTCTTACCAGAAAACATCTGGTAAGTGAAATAAGTATTGAGAATATAATTGTTTCTGATAATCTTCCATGGTTGTGTTGCACAGTTTATTTGAAAAGTGGCTTGAATCTCAACCGACTGACCAGAGGCAAGGTGAATATGCTACAAACTCATCCAAGGTGATGACAATTGATGATACTGTATGTAGCTGTGTTTTAAAATCAATAACCTCAAGCCTCTTGACCACGATCATTTAATTCTGGAAATACTCTTAGCTCTTTACAGAGAGTGACTTGACTCTCTTTATGGTACACTGTCCTTTGAGGCATTTTTCCATTGGACTAATGGGATCCCAACCTGGAGTCCACAGATCCCTTGGTTAATGGTAAGGCTCATTGCCATAAAATAGATTGGGAATCCCTGGACTAATAGAAAGCTGACAGTCTGATAGCGATGTTTTCCATAGACTCCATTACACTTGTATTCAGGCACAGTGAAACTGCAGAAATATTTTCATTTGTATTGAATTCTTGGCCACTCACTAGATAAATCCACAAAATGGATACAAAATACTTGCCTTTTAAAATAAAAATCATCAATCATTCTTTTATTTACATACAGGCTCATAAATATATCACCGACTCTATGGGAAAGAGGTATATGGAAAGTGTCAACTTGGACCTTGAAAAGAGCTGGGAGGAATCTGACCCTAGGACCCCTCTCATTTGTTTCCTCTCCATGGGATCTGATCCTACAGACCGCATCATTGCTCTTGGAAAGAGATTGAAAATTGAGACTCGAAGTGTGTCCATGGGCCAGGGCCAAGAGACACATGCACGCAGGTTGCTGCAGCAGGCCATATCAAATGTAAGAAGAATATCAATCATTAAGTTATGTACAAACCTCCTCATTAAATGTCCTGCTTGGCGGCACAATAATATCAGCTTCAGACTCCGGAGCGAAGGTTCCTGAGTTCGAATCCAAATCAGGTTGAGCGTTGATGTAGCAACTTGGCCTCATAAAAACAAGATTAACTTGCTATGGAAACACCGTAAAAGTCGGTGCCCCGATAACTCCACTGCCGAGTTAAGGGCTATTTTTCTCCTCTTCTTCTTCTTCTTCCTCCTCGTTAAAGTACCAGAGATTTAAATAGTCGTAGAAACTATGTTTGTAGTTCCAAGGCATATTGAAACTTCAACATTAGATACCACTGAGAATTGGGTATATTTCCAGTCTCTTATTGGATGAGCTCCTGGAGCTAACAGCTCAGTGATGAGAGTTGATGGGTAGAGACTTGGCACTCTACCAAGGGAAGTGCAAAAACCAGGAAAAATATCAATGTAAAAGATTAACACATGAAGAGTACATTATTATCTGTTCACAGCTGTAACTAAGTATTATTTTTATTGTGTTTTTAAAAAAAATCAAATGCAATGAAGTTAATTGCCTTTGTGATTCCTTCTAAGGGAGGTTGGGCTTTACTGCAAAACTGCCACCTAGGACTGGATTTCATGGACGAATTGATGGATACAATTACAGAAACTGAGACTGTTCAGGACTCATTCCGACTTTGGATAACTACTGAGGTCCATAAGCACTTTCCTATTACTCTACTGCAAATGTCGATAAAGTTTACCAATGAACCACCTCAGGGATTAAAAGCTGGATTGAAACGCACTTATTCAGGTAGAAAAGTCAGTTACTAGATTAGCACAGTAGCAATTGTACAATTTAGTTATGTCATGTGACTGCAAGCAGATGAAGACTGGAAACAGATTAAGACTGAAGAACTTTTTAATTGGCTTCTTGTCTTCTCCTCTTTAATTATTCAGTCAGATGTTTTCATCGCGTCTGGAGAGCCAAGAGATCCCAAATATATCTTCCAAATTTCAGGCACAGAAACTTTCACATTTAAATGCTTAAAATAATCTTTTGTTAATCCAAGAAATAACAACAATTACACTGGCAGTCCTTTTAAATTAAAAGTGGTCAAGTGAATTATTTGTAGAGGATGAATTGTAAATAATTGGAATTTGACCTGCAAGTTTACAATCTAGTACAGTATTCACTAATCCCGTCATTGCCTTTCACATTTGAAATAAAATACTTAGAATGGAATATGATAGGAATTTATCTACAGGGCTTTCAGAATAAATTAACAGAGGAAGAATATTTAATATTAGGATCAAATAGTTAAACTTAATTTCATATCAAGATGGTGAAAAGATTTCTCATTAACTAATAGACTTCATGGTCATTATATGGAAATTAAAAAGAGTAATATCCAAAGGCAGTTGATAAATGTAAATATGTTTCTCCTCATTTACACCTGCCTACTTATTCTGAAAGTCATTTCTCCATTTCCTTTCACTGCTGTTCTCACTACCCTTCGCTAGTCATTATTGCTACATTTTCCGTTGTTGCTTGTAAATCTCCTTGCACCTCCACCAAAAATAAAGATAATGTACTCAAGTATTAACATATTAATATTTTGGCATCTTTGTATCCTTTGCTAAAACCTGGCTTGATCTTTGTAATTACTGTTTCTGGTTTTACCCTGGTCACTGAGCGACCTTGAAAATTGCTTTGTGAATAGTAATTAAGGGTGGAAATTCAAGATTCAAGATCGTTTAATGTCAGCACACAATTGTAAAGGAGAACAAAATAATTGTTACTCCGGCTTTAATGCAGCATAAAAACACACACACAATACGTAAAAGAACAATAATAATATTAAAAACATAATAAATATAAATACATAAGCTTATTCATAAATTGATTGTATGTCCATAAAGTGACGCTAGGCACAGGAGAGTCTATACATGAGGTGACTGACAGAAAATGATATAGTTGTGGTTGCTGGGGGTATGGAGGTGTTGATCAGTTTTACTGCTCGGGGAAAGTAACTGTTTTTGAGTCTGGTGGTCCTGGTAGCTTCCTCCCTGATGGGAGTGAAATAAGTAGTCCATGACTAGGACCAGGTATCCTTCATGATGTTACTGGCCCTTTTCTGACACCTTTCTGTATATATATATCCTTGATGGCAGGTAGGCTGGTGCCAGTGATGCATTGGGCAGTTTAATCTTCCCATTGTAGAGCCTTCCTGTCCGCTGCAGTGCATTTTCCATACCATGCAGTGATGCAGCCTGTTAGGATGCTCTCTACTGTGCATCTATAGAATAATGCAAGTATACGGTAGATGTGCAATCCAGCTCTCTTCAGCCTCCTCAGAAAGTAGAAGCTTAGGTGAGCTTTTCTGATTGTGTAGAATGTGCTCTGGGATCATGAGAGATAGTGAGAGATGCGCACTCCCAGGAGCTTGGAACTACCTGCACTTAACTATCACTTACAAGCTGGCCCATTGTGTTTATCTGTGCTGTGAGAAAAAGGTTTTCAGCTATAGTTACGGTCAAATTATGATTGGGTATTCAATCAAGCATTAAATTCAGTTCAAGGCTTCTGGCCATAACTTTAAGGATCCTCACACAAGGGACTTAATTTCCAATCTCACTAATATTCATATTGCATTATCTCTCAGCATGTATTATATTGGCTCGGATCACCACACTTGACAGCAGGCATGGAGAATTTTCAAACCTCCCTCCTTCCCATCTGGAAGGACATATGGAGATATAAAATGAGCAGAAATAGTCTGATCTCAACAGTATGGCTAATCAACAGTCTGTTTATATGTGTAGATTTATGGCATTTATTTTAGAGCTGAAGACTACGATGGGCCTGATAATGTTGAAAAGTAAAGTAATATTCCTGTTAAGTGGAAGTTACTATCAAACGTGACAATTTTTTAATCTACATTTCCAGAAGGAAAAAACCTTATAGCTTGCTGGGCTGCATTAGCGAGCAGCCAGGCATTAACCATATTGGTTTGACATGAACCATATAGAATGACAGATACCAGATGTGACTGGGGCTTCCGTTTTCTTTTGATAGCACATGCTTTATTTACCAAGAACATATTAAAAAAAGAATGTGACAAGTAAAGATGTTATTGAATAACTAACTTCATGCCAAAACCTTGCAACTGAAATTAACTTTTTCTATGTATGGTGTGTTTTAAAAACTTTATTTGTGTGCACACAGCCTCATTTTTTTTGTTCTTTGTTTTCATCTTTCTTTTGTGATAGCTGTTACCATGATAACCATTTGTCATAGGGAAACTGCTCTGTGAGAATGTCTGCCAGTGAAACAAGAGCTGCAGAATAATTAGGTAAATTCTCAAGAGCAAAAATGTGACAGACTGAAGGTTTATGTTTCAAAAGCAGCCAATTTTAGTGCCATTCACTTTAGGATCAATCCTCACAAAATTATTCAACTTATTGCTTTAACTTCCAGACATAAATATGCCAAATATTTCCAATATCCATTAAACAATTCCAATTTCATGTCTTGCTTCTTCCAACTCCCAGATACCAGGCCATCCTCACAATCCTCTGTGAATCTAAACTGCACATGCAATCATCCTGGGTTCTTTGGATCATTCTTGCCTAGTATTTCCAGATCTCTGGACTTCCTTCTGTGTTCCCAGAATCTCTCCTCACTTTCTTTACTAATATTTACAAGACACTTCTAGATCTTCCCTAAAATGGAAACTTGTATGAAAGTATCGGCAAACCTCCTTCAAAATAAAGTTTCCCTTGCCATTGTAATTAGATTACATAAAATAAAAAATGCTGATACATTATTGTAATTAGATGTAATTTTGTTAACACTTGCTATGGTTAATACCATAGGAAGCATGCTAAAATACAAAATGCTTCAAGCTTCAAACATTTTTACAGCAACAAGGCTATTATAAAACTATTTTAAAGTTGTCCAGAATGACTACCCATCTTTTGTTCCCTTTGATCACTGAGAAAGTAGTCCTACTCAAATGACCCCTGGATAAAGGATATAGCTAAGATGAATCAGTCACTAATTGACCATGGATAGACGTCATTTATTTCAATTAAACACTATAAACTTAAAGATACAGACAAATAACACATAGAGCTGCACTTTAGTAGCAATATAATAAGGACTTTATATTATGATATCCCCTTTCCTGTTCTACCTACTATGAGGATCGTCAAGGGAACATCAATGCATTTTTAGTTTTATTATTTTTAAGGTATCACGCAAGACCAGCTAGAGGTCAGCAACATGTTGCACTGGAAATTCATGCTATATGCAGTAGCTTTCCTTCATTCCACTGTGCAAGAAAGACGCAAGTTTGGACCTCTTGGGTGGAATATCCCTTACGAGTTCAATCAAGCTGATTTAAATGCCACAAACCAGTTTCTGCAAAACCACCTTGATGATCTGGATGGAAAAAAGGTACAAGGCACTGTCACAAAGTTGATTTTCTGACATTGACTTTCATAATTTTGAATCAAAGCTTTGCCAGTGTTCATAAATTCATGGTTGTTGCTTGGGCAAATAATTGGTTCTCATTTCTGATCATCTAAACCCAACCCCATACTTGCTGGTGATTAGTTATTGAGCTGTGATGCAGTTGTGTTCTAGAATGCAGAACGCAGAACAGTATAGCATAAGAACAGGCCTTTCAGCCCACAATGTCTGTGCTAAACGTAATGCCAATTTAAACCAATCACATTTGCCTGAACATGGTTTGTATGCCCCTATCTCCTGCCTGTTTGTGTGTCTGTCTAAATGTCTCTAAGATGTTGCTATCGTATCATCTCCCCGGTAGTGCATTTCAGACACCTACCACTGCTTCACAAATGACCTTTAAACTTTCTCCCCCACTCCTTAACTCTATGCCCTCTAGTATCTGACATTTCCACCATGGGGAAAAGACTATATACTCCACCATTGCCTCTCACAACTTTATATACTTGTATCAGGACTCTGCTCTGCTTTGTTTCTGACACTCAACAGAAAGCTGCAAGTTCGTTCAACCTTTCTAATTTATATCTACCGGTAATTCACTCCAATCCAAGCAACATTCTTGTGAACCTCTCCAAAGCCTTGTAATGCAGTGACCAAAACTGCACAAAATGCTCTGAATGTGGCCTAACCAATGTTTTATAATTGCACCTAGAAATTGCCTAACCATTAAAGGCAAATATGCAATACATCTTATTAACCACTCTGTCCATTTGTGTTGCCATTTTCAGAGAGCTATGGAATTGCATCCCAAGATCCCCCTGTACATCAGTCTTCCTAAGGACCCTGCCATTTACTGTATGCCTTCCTCTTAGATTTGAACTTCCAATGTGCAACACTGAATTAATTCCATCTGTCATTTCCTTACTTTCCTTGAAAGTTGATCTATAGCCTGTTGTAAGCTTAGACAACCATCCTTACTTTCTATAACTCTGTCAATATTTCCGTTCATCAGCACAACTACATTTTTATCCAAATCATCATATTTATATATGTGTCTATAAAAATCCCTGCACTAATCCTTAAGGAACACCACTGGTCACAAACCTCTAGTCAGAAAGCACCCTCCATCACCACCCTTGGTCCTGTATGGTCAAACCAGTTTTGAATCCAGTCTGCCAAGTCTCTGTGGAACTCATATGCCTTAATCTTCTGGATTAGCCTGTCACAAGGGACCTTGTTGAATGCTTTACTGAAATCCGTGTGGTCAACTTCCACTGCTCCACCCTTGTCAGTCATCTTTATCACCTCCTCAAAAACTCCATCTAGTTTTTCAGACGTGATCTCCCCAACACAAAACTATCTGACTATTCATTATCAGTCCAGATTTGAGAAAATCCTATCCCTTCGAATCTGCTTCACAAATTTACACAAACTACTGATATGCAAGGCTTAATGGCCTATAATTTCCTAATTTGTTTTTGTGCCCTTTAAGAAAGGAACAACTTTGCCTATTCACCATTCCTCTGGGACCTCACCTGTGACTAAAGAGGATACAAAGATCTCTGTCAAAGTCCCCGCAATTTCCTCTCTTGCCTCCCTGATATCAACATGCCTTAAAATATCAGCATATCCCTCTCTCTACCCATTATCCTCCATGACTCCTTGGTGAAAATATACATTTTAGTATCTTGCTCACTTCCTCAACCACAAGCATAAATTCTGTTCTCTACCTTTGAATGGCCCAACCCACTCCCTGGCTACCCTTTAATTTTTAGAGCATGTGTAACATGTCTTGTGATTCCCCTTAATCTTACTCACCAAGGAAAAATAGGACAGGTTTATAAAATCATAACTTAAAATTAATGTCTGCTTAAAAATTCATAGCATGTTACCATGGGAAAGCACTAATATTTGTAGTGTGATTCAATCAAAATATATCAATTAGAGTGTAGGGTTTTAAACTAAGGTTTGCAGCCACAATAAGGTCTGGTTATATAGTGTGTTCAATGTATTAGGCACTCTAGGGTACTTTATAGAACAAAACTAGACACTAAGTCATATAGGGAGCTGTTAAGGCATATAACTAAAACCTTGGTCAGAGTTGTAGGTTTTAAGGAACTGCTTAGTGGAGGAGGGAGAAGAACCCTTGATGGGAGTGTTTAAGATGAGGACTTGTGTTTCAAGTGAGAGCAAGGAGGTTTAGAAGAAGACTGAGGGGAATTTGTTTTTTCACATGGAAGATGTTTAGATTCAGGAATATATTGGCTGAAGAGGTGGTGAAGGGAGATACTTGCACAGCATTGAAGAAGCCAGTATCTAGGCCACTACTTGAATTGCCAAGGCAGGGAGTTTACAGACCGAATGTAGGTAAATGGGATTAGAGTAGGTGGACATTTTTCTGTGCTGTATGACTCCATGACTCTACTTTTGGGAATTTCTGTGGTGTTCTATTCTTCCATGCTATTTTCTAACACAGCATGTCAGTATAAGTTGTATTTGCATTGTGTACCATTACTTACCAACATTTCATTTCTGTAACCATGTTGTTCCAAAAGCATTTTTCATCCCCCTGTTATCTCCAGTTTTTGCCACCTGGCTTTGGGGGATTAATTGGAAGATTATGTACTCACCTTGGAAAAACTTTTCGCTGTTCAATAGGGTGTATCATGGAATACAGTTCACTACATGATTGGAGAGATCCAGTATGGAGGACGTGTCACAGATGATTATGATAAGCGACTTTTAAACACACTTGCTAAAGTGTGGTTCAACGAAAATATGTTCAAACCAAATTTCTGCTTTTACAAGGGTTACACCATCCCGAACTGCACTACACCAGAACAATATATACACCACATTCAGGTTTGCTTTATGTATATTTAACAGGTAATATATGTACTATGTTATATGATTTTCTGTACCTTTCAGTTCTTTAAGAAATAAATTAATTTGTATAGAATAATATTTTTAAGTAGTAAAATTTCATGTTGGCTAAATGTGGGTATGCTTCCATTTTCCTTATAAAGGGCAAAGTGTGCCAGATCTGATATGAGCAGGAGGAGGCCACCAGACCCCTCTGCCATTCTATGTGATCATGGCTGATTTGTCACGGGCTTTAACTACTCTTTCGTGCCATCTGCATAGACCTTAATCTGCCAAAGTTCCTGCTTCCTTTTAAAATTCTTCCAATGCTCTATCTTCCACAACTCTCTGTGATGGAGAGTTCCAGAAATTCAGCACCCTCTGCAAGAAAGAACTTCTTATGTATCTTATTTTTAATTAATCAACTCTTTATTTTATAATTATGCCCCCTCATTTTAGATACTAGGTTTTTCAACAGACATTTTGCTATGCCTCATTAGGAACCAATAAAAAATTAATTTGATTTTATAGATACAATGAATAAATTCTGAAAAAAATGGTGCACATGATTGATTTTAAATTAAAATAACAAAGTCTCTCCATCCGTTGACCCTGTTTCACCATTTAAACAAGTCATGGCATACACCAATTCTATTCACCTGCTGAAGAACCATCATCCTTGATACTTAGAAACCTGTCAGTTACAGCCTAGAGAATTTTTATCACCCCCTCCTTTGATGAAGCTCTCAGAAATGGCACATTTATCTACAAATACCCATGTGTGCTCATTCACCAGCATGGCACTTACAACAAAGTTGTGATGTTGTCATTTGATCTACCTGCAGAAATTCTCAGTCTAACCTCTGACCAAAAAAAAATATAAATAAGCTGGAAATTCTGCCTGTAGGTTAAACGTGTTTTGTGTCTTACTAGAATCTACCATCGTATGACACACCAGAGGTCTTTGGCCTTCACCCGAATGCTGATATCACTTATCAAAGCAAACTTGCCCAAGATGTCCTGGATACAATTCTTAACATCCAGCCAAAGGACAGCTCATCAGGGGAAGGAGAAACACGGGAGACTATCGTTTTGCATATAGCTAATGACATGTTGATGAAATTACCCCCTAATTACATAGCTTATGAAGTAAGTGGCATGGGTAATCTTCATTCACTCTGTTCAAAGTGATAATCTTGGGGATTTTTTATGATTAGGGACTAACTGAAATTTTATCCAACATAAATATGTGCAGATCAGGAATTCAGAAGATTCAGCTTGAAAACATTGTACATACATTATGTCATTTGTGGAGTCTGATTACTTAACAAGTACAATAGCATAAATAAGTATGTTCATATTCAGTAACCTTATTCCTGCTTTTCAGTATGATAACAAGTAATCTGCTCAGAATTCATAATATCAATTCTGAAACAAATACATTTCCCTTTCAGTTATCAGTACAACAATATTTAACACAAGAGTTGTAATTTTGGGTTTCTGTTCATACTTTGTGTTTAATTATGATCCTAGTTTTGTATATACTGGAATTGCAGCTTGTTAAAGGACATTATCCTCCAAACATTGGGTGTTTTTCAGGAAATGCTGAGTACTTGAGAAAATAACTTTTCAATTTTAAATTAGCCAAAGTCATTAACAAAATAATGGTTAGAAAAATAAACTAGCCTCAGCATCTATAACATTTTGTCCTCCTTTCAGAAAAGGACAAAATAGTTAATTCACTTTCCGTAGTTTCTATTTTTCTACTAAACCCCTGTAACCTTCTGTATAAGATTTATGGCTGAGGGTTAAGTGTGTTAGCTATGTTTTAAAAGGAAGTCATTTGGCCTGCTTGTCTGAGCCAAAGCTTTCGTGGTCTGGTGTTACTGGCATATATCAGTCCAAGTAAATTCTTTCAATATGACTATAAAGCATCATTTTTACAGGACATGAACTAGCACAAAAATGATGATGGATATTCTGAAAGTGTTGATGTTTTCAAGACCAGTGTGGAAGCCATCAATTGTAGATACAGGGATGGTGGAAAATTTTCCCAGTTTCAGAATCCAGTTACATTGTCACTAATGTATGTCATGAAATTTGTTATTTTGCAGCAGCAGTACAGTGCAATACACACAAAAAAATTCTATGTCACAATAAAAAATAGTAAGTTATCAGAAAAGTAGTGCAAAATAATGAGGCAGTGTTCATGGGCCATTCAGAAATCTGACAGCAAAGGGGCGGAAACTGTTTCTAAAATGTTGAGTGTGGGTCTTTAGGCTCCTCTGGCTCTTCCCTGATGGGGCCCCAAGTCTGGATTAAAGCTAATTCAGATTTCCACCATATTTTACAGCCTGGCTGTCTAATATAATGGATGCCACATCTTCATTTGTGTTTATCCGTTAGTTATTGGCAGTGTTTGTAAAACATCAAGGAGCTTATCACCTGAATAAAAATACAAATGGAAAAACTCATGAGATTGTACAGCATCTGTGGATAGAGAAACAGTTAATGTTTACAGTCTGAGCTCCTTCATTAGAACAGAAAAAGCTTCTTTCCCATTCCTTTCCAGTCCTGATTAAAGGTCTTGGCCCAAAATATCGACCCTCCATGAAGCTGCCTGTCTTGCTGAGTTTTTCCCCCATTTTGTGTGAGTTGCTCAAGATTTTCAGCATCTGCAGAATCTCTTGTGTTGGTGAACATGTTAGTCTAGGCAGCTGAGATGGTGAAAGAAGGTGAAGGGTGAAACAAAGGGAATTGAATCATAAACAAGAAAAAAATTGTAGATGCTGTAAATCCAAGCAACACACGCAAAATGCTGGAGGAACTCAGCAGGCCAGGCAGCATCAATGGAAAAAAATACAGCCAACGTTTCAGGCCAAGACCCTTTGGTCGTCCTGCTGAGTTTCTCCAGCATTTTGTGTGAGTAACAAAGGGAATTTCTTTGATAGAGTGAAATAATAAAACAATGCAAATTCTGTTTTTATTTCAGATTTCTAAAGTCTGCAGTCTTTATGTTTAATATATCCAGCATCCAGAATGGTGAACATATCTCCTTCAGCCACCATTACTAAATAAAGCTGGTTTGAGGCTTTTGGCTGTTACATTGTTCTGTTATACTGTGTGTCTACAATTTGTAATGATTTGTTATATGATAGGTTTCTAATAGACACCCTTAAATGTTTCTGAGATACAGAAATGAGTAAAATTTTTTTGCAGTATTTCTCATTTGCATTTTTTCCACTGCTCTTTACTTGATATTTCAGCTTCCCTTTTCTTACTCAGGTCAAAAACAGGCTGGCAAAGATGGGTGCTTTTCAGCCAATGAACATCTTCCTTCATCAGGAAATTGATCGAATGCAGAAAGTCATTTTGTTGGTGCGCAGCACATTAATGGATCTGAAACTGGCCATTGATGGTACAATTATTATGAGTGAAAACTTGCAAGATGCACTAGACTGCATGCATGATGCCCATGTACCAGTTAGGTGGCTAAAGGTAAGATAAAAAAACTTTATAATTAAACACACTTTTTTGTGTTATTCTTGCATTATGTTTGCAATTATAAAAGATCAGTTAGTTCTTCAACATAATCTTTTTGTCCTGGCCAATGCTTTCATCTATGTTAATTGCTATTCATGAAAAATTTGGTGAAATGATCTGTAGATTGCAAGTTCAAGTCCACATCTTATCTATTACTTGATGCGGTGTACTAATTCATCAACATACTGTGACAAGGTAAAGTCATAACTGAGTTATTAACTATATTATTTATGGCAGTGATTAAAGTTTGGGTGTTAATGCTTTTATAAAAGTGGTTGATGAAAGTTAGCTGTAGTAATACTGTGTCTATTGTTGCATAAAAGATGAAATATGTGTAATCAAAAAGTGAGACTGATTTCACAATGCATAGTGTGTATGAGTGAGTAAGTGTATATTTAAACACTGTACGTTAGGAAATAACTCACCTTACAAAACGATCAAAGAGGCTTGAGATGTACAGTTTTATTGATTAGGGAGTTGAGAGGGAAATTTAGCAGATCAATCAGCAACCAATCTGAGAAGCAAGGTAAATGGGGGATATGTTGTCCCTTTCTTCAAACATTTCTGTGACCAACAAGTTTATTTTGGATATGCCGATGTAAAGAAATGTTCATTAATTATTTTGGCAAGGTTAATCTCAATGCTTATATCTGTTTCTCATGCTTTCAACTGACAACGTATTTTATACAACAGTCTGCGGGAGGAGCTCAGTGGGTCAAGCAGCATCTCTGGAAGCATAGGAGGAGTTATAACACAGGAGAGATAGCCTTTATATAAACAAGTGAGTGAAGTGAATCAGGAGCCGGAGGTGATCATTGGATTGAGAAAAGATGAGGGGTAATGGGTTGGTTGATCCAGGTGGGCAAGGGGAGGGATAGAGTTAGAACATAGAACAATACAGCACAAGAACAGGTCCTGTGTTAATAGAAATATAGAAAACCTACAGCACAATAGAGGCCCTTTGGCCCACAAAGCTGTGCTGAACATGTCCTTACCTTAGAAATTACCTAGGGTTACCCATAGCCCTCTAGTTTTTGAGTTCCATGTACCTGTCCAGGAATCTCTTTAAATAACCTACCGTATCCGCCTCCAACACTGTTGCCAGCAGCCCATTCCATGCACTCACCACTTTCTGCATAAAAAAAAAACAACTTACCCCTGTCATCTCCTCTGTACCTACTTCCATAAAACTGTGCTCTCTTGTGCTAGCCATTTCAGCCCTGGGAAAAAGCCTCTGACTATCCACATGATCAAGGCCTCTCATCATCTTGTACACCTCTATCAGATCACCTCTCATCCTCTGTCGCTCCAAGGAAAAAAGGCCAAGTTCACTCAACCTATTCTCATAAGGCCTGCTCCCCAATCCAGGCAACATCCTTGTAAATCACCTCTGCACCCTTT